>NW_010225107.1:97832-106704 GCF_000690775.1 Eurypyga helias
AGCACTGAAGCTTCTCGGGTCCCACGCAGAAAGGGGCAAGAGAAGGGGGGTGCCCTGGAAAAGCTGGCAGACAGTTATCACCTGCTTTCCAAAGTTGCAGAGAAGACTAGCTCTGGCCCTATCATCCTCCTACTATAAAGCTCAGTCTTCCCTTCAAAATGGCACCTGGAGCAAGTGCTGTCCATGATCCCTCTCTCTTCCTGGCCCTCCATTTCTCCACTTTTGCCTTTCCCTCGTGTCCACATACCAGATCACATCTCCAATCCTGCCACTACCCATAAAGCTTCCCTTGGGAGTCTGGGGGACAACAGCTCACCTAGGGACAGCTGAGGGTCTTCTGAAAAATGGGGATGTCCAGATTTCAGTAGGTTGGAATGTCTGCTAAATGAAGGCTGTGTATTTAGTGGGATGGTCTAGGAAGAGCCTCTTGGCTTCCTTGGTACCAAGGTCAGAATACACTGTTTAAGAAACCACCTTCTGAATAAAAATGTGCCCCTGGGGTCTCACTGGAGATGCTGAGAAAAGTCACTGGATATTTTCCCAAGCAAAGCAAGAGAGAGGGGAACAAGCTGGGGGCCCATCCTTTTCCATTTTTTGGAGAAGTATTCTAGGTGATAGAGAGAGGTGGTAAAGGTGACGCAAATGCAGGTAACACCATGTAAAAACAAAAATATAAAATAGTATTTCTAAACATGCATTTGAAACAATTTCTTTCTTAGAATAACAAGCAAGGGCCAAGTTAGTACCTGCAGGTATTTACATACTACCTCGATGTACGATGTTAATATTTTATATAGTATAGCTTATTGTATCCTTAATGAAAACAAAATTTAATTGATCAGCATTGACAAAAGCTCTACAGCAGTACAATCCCACAAACATGAAACTCCCTCCGAGCATGAAAGGCAGCTCTGAGTTAGCAGTGTTGATGCTGAAAACTGCCCACCAAATGGCAACTATGTCATAGCACAAATGAAGTCTGAAAGATGACCAGGCACACAGCACAATTTTCTGAGCAGTTCAGACTTTGCCCAAATTTACAAAAATAATCTACCGTTGCAGAGAAAATGTCTGTTAAATTACTGCACCATGGAAACCTCTCCAGTGTGTCAATTACAGTTGCATGCAGCTAGAAAATGCTGTAGACAAAACAGAAAGAAGAGGCTGTCATTGACGCTGACTGGCGGTCTCTCTTTGAACATCATCAAACCCTCCAACTTGGAGCAAAGGCCGCAACCATGAGGAAGCTGTAACCGACATGTGTGACCCACATGAAGAGCATAAAAACACAGAGAATAATTTTGTTTCCGTTGAAACAAATCCCAGATGGAAGTCTCTCACACTGTGCCATCTAACTTTTATGGAGAGCCAGCTGAGTGCTAGCACACCTCCAGCAGCAGTTGTGAACAGAACACCTGGCCAGCTGTTTGGCAAAGTTTTACAAGCGACCCCACTGCAATGCTGCGAGGCAAACCGTCGCCAGCACAACTGACCCCCTACCCTCTGCTGTCACTCTGACTTAAAGTGGCACCAAGTGGCAGTGCTGACCTCTGTCCTCATGCTTGAAAGGAAATAACATTTTTCTGCTGTACTATAGGAACCAGTAAAAGCAGTGGGACGCAACTCCCGGAGGATGCTTATGAACTTGGTTTCCGACCAACTATAAATGCACTGCAGTTGCAGGCAGCTGAAATTGTTTAAATGGCAATTACGTTGGATTCTCTAACTGATGCAACTTATTCAGTGAGCAGAACAAACAAATGCTTTTCATATAGATAATGGATTTGTACTACATCCAAAGACTTCAGAGTCCATCAGGGAGCTTAAAAATCCCAGAGATATTTAGCTATTGTATTTCCAGTTTAGCTTTCCACTACAGCTACAAACTTATGCAAAAGTACAGTTGATTCATAGCTCTGATTATTTCAAATAGTCAATGTATTATTCAGAACACACATTTTCTAACATTTTCTTGCTTTGGATTCTTAGACCATTAAATTCCATAATGCAGCAGATTGCACTTAAGTGGGGAGGAGTGTTAATAACATCTCCATTTATATCTGACTATTACTTTTTTCCTAAAGACATCAAGCACTGTGAAGAGATGGCTGGCTTAATAAGGTTAACATTACAGATATGGAGATTGGGAAGAAGAGCAGCTGTAATAGTCGCTGATTTATGTTTACGCAGCAGGCTTGCCCAGAGATGTGAGCAGAGCCAAAGTCTTGTAACTCATAAACTGAGGTACCAGCTCCTCCATCAGACACAGCCTGCCATGAAAGAACAGACTACATGATGTAAATTCAAAGGAGATGAAGACTAAAAGCATTTGAGCCTGTATCTGCCAAAAGAGCAATATTTCTCTTCCTGTAATTCATGCAACCTCATGGTACCAACAGCAAGCTCTTGGACAGCAGGCAGGATTAAAAGGCTCCCAGCAGTCCCTTCACGTGCTGCACAGCTGACATGATGGATTGCCAGCAATAGCTTCTCTTTTTCAGCAGTGGGTTTCTTAAAATTAGAAGCAATACAAGCAAACAGAATGCTTACAAAGTTCCTTAAAGACAATGCAAGATAAACACCAAAAAAAAAAAAAAAAAAAAATCCAAACCCCCTCTCCAAGCCAAAAGAAAACCAGAATAGCAGAGTTTCACTTGAAGATTCCCATTTGGCCTACAGGACGCCAGCCAGAAAGGCAGAGGAAAAAGGGCAGCAGGCAAGGTAAAACAGTGACCAGTGTTATGTTAACACTGGTAAAGCCAGACTGGCCTGGGTATGTCCTGCCCACTGATGTTCTGCTTGATTCTGAAGCCAAACACATGAGAGAAGGGGAATGAAGTTTGACAGGTGTGGGAAACCACAAGGAACTAAGAACACTCTCCAGAAATGCTGCTGTCTCAACCTTCAATGCGGAGAAGAGCCATATTACAAATACTTCCACCCTAGGTCTGGCTTTTCCCAGGAACTTTCTCTGAATAGGACTCCTCAAAGGAATAAACATTCAACATCTCAACAACATGACCGCTCGGCCATCTGTGCAGCAGGACATTTTTATCTGTTCAATTAAAAAACCTGAATTTTCATCAATCTGCTTGGTAGAGTGGGGACATTGCTACTGCTGTAGTACCAAAGCGTTCACAAGAGGACCTGAGATCTGGAGCACACAGCCAGAGCAGATCACATTTTGTTTAACAGGCACCTCTGACTTACCTAGTGCTAGCAAAACCAAACCTTCTTCTAACACAGACACCTAGAAAAACACAGCCTGATGAAGGAAAGGAAGACTCTCAGTCTACAGAAAATGGAGACTGAACACGGTAAGAGTCTTCAATGTGTGAAAGAATCATAGAATCAATCATAGAATACTTTGGGTTGGAAGGGCCCTTAAAGCCCATCTAGTTCCACCCCCCCTGCCATGGGCAGGGACACCTTCCACTAGACCAGGTTGCTCAAAGCCTCATCCAGCCTGGCCTTGAACACTTCCAGGGCTCCACATCCACAGCTTCTCTGGGCAACCTGTTCCAGTGCCTCACCAACCTCTCCGTGAAGAATTTCTTCCTGATATCTAATCTAAACCTCCCCACTTTCAGTTTAAACCCATTGCCCCTTGTCCTGTCGCTACAGGCCCTATGTAAGAAAACTATGGAAAGGAAGCTGTTCTCACCAGAGAGGATGTGAACTAACAGCCTCAGCTGTGGCAAGGCAGATATGGGACAGATGTTAGGAAGCATTTATAACAGTACAGACAGAAACAGTCCAAGAACAAATTAGGCAAACATCTGTCAGGAATGATAAAAGCAGAGCTGTGCCACCCTAGGTTAGAGAGATGGGCAGTTGGGACTCCTTTGGGTGCCTTCCAGACAATGCTTCAGTAGCACAGCAAGGCACAGGGTGCTCTCCATTAGCCCCACACTGGCAGGTTTAGCTGGCAAGACCCAGGCAAGGACAAGAATTAGGCTCCCAAAGCAGAATCACTGAGCCTCTGCGGTTGTCCCAGGGATCAACTACCAACCCAGCTAGTTGGCCCAGGCAGAGCACTGCGCACAGCCAGTGGTGCCCATCTTGCTCTGTCTAAACTAGGCTGTGCTCTTCTCTCCTCCTGTGCTCCCCACCTACTGCTGATGAGTGGTGTGAGGACTGACAAAGGCCATTGCACCATAGAGTGGAACTGCACCACATTTGTCAAACCAAACATTTCACTCATGACTTCAGAACAGCTTTCCATGCAGTCTCGCAGCTCCTGAAACTACAAAAGTAACTAACAGCAGTCTGCTACTTGATAATAAAAAATATCGAGTGTGGTCTTTTCCGTAAAGTGACAACCAATTTGGGAATAACTGCAAATAGCTGTCATTAGTTATAGAGTGCAGTGAATACAACAAAAAGAATAATCCAGGGGAAAGCAAGCAGTAGTGAAAGCCTTTGATCAAGTCTACTACAGGGACTTTGAAGAATGAGTTTGGGACTGAAAGCATTTTACTGATGGCACCTACAGGGGCTGCAGTTTCAAGTGACTCCATTACTACTTAGGCACTGTGTTGAGCACAGCAAGATCAATTGAAAATTTAAAGAGGTACATGGAAAATTGACTGAAAATTACAAGGCGACTTGGAAAATTGCTTTTTACTATCAAAAAGGAAAAGAGTACGATGGGCTAAGTCACTATTCCTTGACTGGCTGGAATAGCCAGGGGACACATTCAAATGCAACCTGCAAAAGCTGCTGCTTTTTCATAAGGTTTAAAGAAGTCATCCTTTCCATATTTCAATGACAGAAGAGTGTGACTCAACAAACATTTAGAACAAACTTGCATAGTTTGATCGCAGGTGAAGAACATATCTTTTCTGCCAAAGAAATCAGCAGACTTTTCAGTGCTCTCTTCCTCTGACTTCAGATTTGAAACTCCTTAGTGCTCTCTAGGGAATCATCACATGAATACCTGAGTCACCCAACACTTTCAGCTGTTGCTAACAGGGCCCATGGAACTGCTCAAGGATGAGACGCTAAGGGCGTGGGCACGTTAACTTAGCAAAAAGATGGAAAAATTTAAGACAGCTCTATTCTATACCTAGTGAAAAACACAAATGCAGGTGCACTCAATGTTTTCGTAGCCAAGTCTCAAACTTTGTCTTAAACCTATGACTGCACTAGCAAGCAGTGTGGTGCAGCCATCAACCTATGGAAAGGGTGGGTGTTGGGACCTAAGGTTACCCTACACGTGATGTCACACTTCAGTCCCACAGCTGGAATGCTCACAGGAGGCTGGACAGCACTGGGTGTGCTCCTGGGTTAGTTCCATCAGCAGGGAACCTAGATTGAGTGCTCTGACCTGCTGTGCCCAGCAAACCAAGGCACAGAAAATGGGGATGACTGGATTAATTGCTTCAAAAGCCTGGTCCAAGACGAAGCACCTGTGCTGTTGGATGCCAGGACTCCCACCACAGATTCTGCTACACCGCTGAACTTCTCACAGAGAAAACTGGGGTTTGCTTGTGAGTCCTGTCCTGTGCTCTTTTTGAGGAGAATAAAACAAAGATGTTTCAGGCAGCAACACACTAAGCTGCTGAAGCTGTGTTTCAAATGAACATACAGCTATGCAGTGAGTTATATTTTGATAGCACTGGAATAGCAGAGTTGTACCAGAACAAATGTGTGGACAGAAAAGGGCTGGGCAATATTGCTGCATTTACCCAAAGTGTGTAGGAAAAGTGCAGTGTGTGCTCCTATGCAAATCAGTTTGCTGAATGCCAGGGAGAAAGACGGTGAGATTGATTTTCATTTTTACTAGTATTTAGTCAAAGACTTAATAATTCTATCCTTCTCAGGACAATAGGAAGAACTTGCTATCCAGCAAAATGAGCAACACTTTTAACAAAGGAACCCTTTACAAAACTCAACAGCCAAAATTTTCACAAAGAGAAAGATGAATTTTCTTTGGCACTTAGGAAAAGCTCTGTGAGAAACAAGTTTTTGTGTAAAAACAAACCAGCCAAAACACTCCCTTGCTACAAAGCAGACAGTATTTTTAATACCCAGAGTTCATTTCTTGAATGTCTTAACAGTGGGAATATTTGCCTGATAACAGGATCTTCCCAATGTACTTGGCATTGTGAAGAAACTGTAATTTAATCAGGACTTCATATAGTAAATCCCACATGGAGTGAACAGAAACAGGTAATAAAATCTTTAAGTGATGCATGCTCACTTTATATTTATAGGTGAAAGTTCTCCCTTCTCATCCAAACCTGAATCCAAACAATGTACAGAATCACTAAAGGGTAATAAGAATCTAACACAGAAGCTAGAATCTCAACAAACACAAGCGAAGACTTTTTAGGAAACCCTATGAAAATGAACTTCCAGCAATGTTCTTTGCTATTTTTTATCTGACCAGTCTGCTATAATATTCAGGCTGGGATACTCTATAATATTTGTTGACATACAGTGTGCTGGTTGCCTAACCACAGTTCATTTTACTTATAATATACAAACATTTTATTATCCACAGCCCATCAGAAACAACCTAAAAGAGCTTACTCAAATGTACTGGACCCTTTGCTCCATCAGAAAGCAAGGCCTAGATCAGCTGACTTTTTAGGGGAAGAAGAAAGAGGTTCTCTGATGCAAGAAGTTTTGCAAAGACACTGTAAAGCCACAGCCTGATGGTGACCTCTAAGCACTGAGAGTTGAAGACATCCCAGGTTTCATTTTCAAACTTCCCATGGGAGGAAAGAAAGTTCTGCTTCCTCAGACGACAGCTACTATTCCATGTCACTCCTAAATGGTGACAGGCAAGGTTGGCACGTTTTGCAGCTCAGCACAAGGCTGGAGATCTCATTGACTGCTGGCCCACAGAGCTTGCATGCACATCATCCAGATGATGACCCAACAGCATTGCTGTGTGGCTCAGCATGTATGGACTAGGCTGATCTTCACATTTTAGAGCCACTTGTGAAATAGACAGTGCAATCCAGTGTTACTGTGTTTGTATGCACAGAAGTTTCTATTGACTTCCCAGATTTTCCCTTCCCCACTGAAAATGCAGTGTATGGCTATTTGTGGAAGGGGGTGAGTCTGTGTCTTATCTGGATCTTTAAGGGCACTTCCAGGTCCAGAAACATTTTTTTTTTTGAGCTCAGAGCCCTAACATTTGGACAGTTACAATTCTCAGAGTAAAGAAGCTATACAAAGGTAGTAGTTCCCAAGTATGTAGAGCATGTAGCCTTTCTTCTGAACAGCAGGGCAAGGGGACTTCTGCTGTGGGGACTGGACTCAGAGGAAATGGAATGGGGGACCAAAAGGAATACAACAAGACACCTTGAAAAGCTGGCCACAAAAAAACCAAGTTTATCTGAGGTGAAGGCTCTTTCTAAGTCCTGCCTTATAAGGTTAAATTGTCCTCAGGTTTTTGTGTTCTTGGGTTTCTGTTCTCTTCAGACCAGACAGAAACCACTGGAGTTCAATGTCTTAGATATAAGTACTGCAGTCATTGCAAGGAAAATGAGTCACATAAAAGGGAAAAGTGAAGAAGCTGCTTCAGTTGGTGTTCAAACTGGGAAGTCACTACTACAATTTTATCAATGTTTTGGATGGAAATCACAGTCCAGCTGGTGACATCTAAGTTAGATGCTCGGTTTATAATTAATTATAATGAATATCTTCGATCTAACGTCCCCGAGAACACCACAAGCTCTCTGTGAGTCAGTAAAGCTGCTTTCACCACTTACTGTGTCTGTAACCATCACACACACTCAGCACAACTGTAAACCCGTAAGCCTATTGGCTTAGACTGAGGGGATCATAAACTGCAAAGCACTTCAGGGCTTTTTACAAAACAGATTATAATTTCTAAACCCCACAAGCAGAAACAGGTAGACTCTGTCAGTTCTCAGGGTCAAATAGCTTCCAGTGCCGAGATTTGCACAGCCCATTACCAACAAGATAGACAGATGCAAACTACTTCCTTGTCACCCATCACATATCCTTCACTAGATTGTCACTGTAATATTTACAGGGTTCATAAGCATTATATCAGTGAATTATGGCTTCATGCCACTTTCTGTAAGACTGCATGTCTCCTGGAGGGAAAAGTCTTTGATTTTCAGGCTCCCTTACATTCCAGCATGGCAACCTGTTGGGGATTTATGGGCACTTCATGGGTGTTTAATGAGGCTTAAAGTGTAACCGATCTTAACATCTCTTGTTCAGGGACTCCTGAAACACATCCAGTAAAGCTGATGGTGCCTGAGACACCTTGAGAGAAATACTGACTGAATCAAAACAATCAGCCTGCCCTTTCCCTCTGTCCCAGATTTGCTGGGGAATACAAAGCACATATATACACAGAATAAACAGTCCCTGTTTTCTTTGTGTTTCCTCAGTCTCATGGTGCATTTAGACCAGGCAGTCAAGATCCACTGATATATATCCCTAAGTTTTTTAACATACTGATCAGCTTTATTCTCTTTCATATTTTAATCTAAGAGTTTGAATTTTAGGGAAAAAACCCAGTAGAGTTTAATGAAGTCATGGAAGCAACATTTTAAGATGGTATTTAATAACATTACCTAATAACATTCTAAAAGCCAAAAGTCTCACTCCTGAAAGGTATTTAAGTGCCTAAGTGTCTGTGAGCACCTGGACCTACCCTACAAAGGGTTTATATTTGCAAAGGTAGCTATTAGAGTATTGTAATTTAATAAACACTGTTCCAAAGTCGGATGAGCTATACATACATGCAGCCTTCAATCTGACGCATTTGCCATCTGGCACCTAACAGACATAATAGTCTCAAAAGTTTTCGACAAGGTTTTCCTAAAATTCATAATTAGAATGAAACTCTTATCTAGTTTCTTCATAGAATCATAGAATG
>NW_010225108.1:0-31505 GCF_000690775.1 Eurypyga helias
CCCAGCCTGTCCTTGTGCTTAGAACAGGCAGAACAGTTTGAAGAACAAACACTACACAGGTTTTTTTATCAGCTATAATATCTTGTACTTAAAATATTTCAATTCACTCTTCTGAAATGCTCTATCAATGCTTATTTAATTTCTATCCCTGGGGAGTAATATGCCCATTTTGCTGGCACACTGTGTTCTGCAACACCTCGACTTTGAGTTGATAACAACACTGAAAAAGAAGCACTGATACCTTTCCTCGCAGTACATAACAAAAGCCAGCTGTTTACTGAAAAAACTCGATTGCAGTGACCAGCAAGCTTCACTTTAATATTTGTAGTTTTTATGAGACTATGATTTTTGAGAGTAACATTTAGAAAACATTTATTTACTTTTTATTTACTTCTTTACAGTCAAAATGTTTCCTCAGTGTTAAATTGGAAAGTCGTATCGATTTCTGGTGAGGTTTTGTTTTGATCTTTGAAACAAAACCTTGTTCCTGCAGCTCTTGTTTCACCTTTTTATTTTCTGCTTCAGGGAATCGAAAATGCTCTCATCAGAGAGACGGGGAGATAAAACTTGGTGAGATGGATATATTTGTGTTTCTAATGCCACATTTCAAACCATGACTCAGGCTGGTCAACTTGAAATGAAATTTCTTTGGAACAATGTACCCCCTAAAGTATCCAGAACTCCCACTTCTCACCCCCCACAGCAGTTCATTAGCTGAGATCGCCACTGCTGTTAATGTACAAGACAACAGGGCTCAATCCTGCTTCTCAAAATATTTCTGATCTGTGCTTCAGCAGCCTGAAAACACATGTTCTGTCCTTCCACGCCGATAGCCTGCCTTGGCGGGTGGGTCCCAAGTTTCCATGTATTTGGAAAACCAACTGGGGGAATGAAATAACCAAACACAGACATGGAAAACGGCACTGATACATGCTGAAAAGTTTGGTGATAAGTGAAAGACTGATCTTCAACTGACTCGTCGTGATTTCCCCTGAAAAACAGCAGACGGGGAGGTGCAATACATTTATTTTGCCAGCATTGTGCCTGGGGTGAAACAAACACCCTGACCATTTGTAGCAATCACTCCACTGACTCGGTGAGATTTGAAGCGATTACTAAAAACTGTTTAGTCAGTGAGCTTTGGCTGAGGTGCCTGCTCTCATCAGAAGCAGGACACAACTATGTCGTTTATCCTGTACCAAAAATGGAAACAACTCAGAGATTGTCGCTTAAACTCACAGGGTCCAGCTGGTAGCTGGACAAGTTGAGAGCTGGGAACACAGCTCGTGGAAATGAATAGCTGGAATTGGGATTTTATCATGACATATTCATCAGATGATGTTTGTCATAAAGAACATAACATTTCTCCTTTGAAGACAGTCCACATGTGCTTCTTGAGCTCCCTTCCGTTGTCATACAAGCCTGACAAGGCTTTGATTTCTGTATATTGGAATGCTGTACACATGCCAAATATCATGATTATTAAGGTCATTCATAACGAAGAGACTCTTAACAAAAACATGAAGATCCATGACCTTAAGACAGATTATCCAGGTTGCAGCAATAAAGAAGTTCAGGCAGAGACATCCCTCAGCCTTCATCCCAGACTAGATGTGAATGTAACACTTATTATTTCCCTGACAATGAATGAACAAGCAGCTGTGAGACTGCGACTCATCCTGGCTCTTCCCTGGGTAATTAAATGGATTTTTAGTCTGTATTTGTTCACTGTGGTGTCTCAGGAATATGCTTGAAGTTTAAGCCGTGTGTAATTACGGCTAACTTACGTAGTCACCTGCTAAGGAGTCTGTTGAAAGCAAGCCACTTGCCCTCCAGGACTGAGACTGGGGTGAAAGGAAGAAAGAGAGGGATGGAACCTGTGGTACGTGTGAAACTGTGCAGGTTTATGCTCAAAACCTCGTTCATTTGTACTCTGAAGAGGTTTGGTTTCGGTTTCCCATCAGGGAGCACTGCAGATGGTGGCACCACCTTTCCTCACCTGGGTTACTCAGCACTGCCCGTGGGCAGCCGGCAGTGAGGGTGAACCTCACCAGCTCCCTACTGCTGGGAAAAGCTGGAATAGCCTGCATGGGCCACAGGGTTCCCTGGGGATGATCCTGCACCAGGGCAGACACAGAAATGGTGTCTCCATCAGGTCCTCATCAATAAAAGGTTTAATAATTTGGCTTCTTCCTCCACCACTAATGCTCTTCCCAGCAGGTGCTGTGTCCTTGCTGAGGTCTGGGTGAAGTTTAACCCCAGTTTGGGTGTGGATATAATGCTCTATGATACACTGGATATTTCATCCAGTCGTACAATGGGCAGCACCATTTTAGTGCTCAAGGTAGGGCCTTAAACAAGCGTTAAATCGACTTTGAGATGGGTATGAGCCTCTAGAGAAGGGCGTATAGTGCCTACAACCTTTTTTTTGAGGCTTTTCGGCTTTATTTTACTGTTTCTCTTCTTCAGCTTCATACTAGTTAAACTTTCCCCTGGCTGCTATGCTTGAGAAACAAGGTGGCTTTTCCCTTTAATAGGAAAAAAATTGCTCTTGGCAAGTAGGACTCCTTGTCAAATCGGTTTAATTTGTGGCTGTAGCATCCTACATAAGAGCATGGAGATTCGTAACTTACATAAGAAGTTTGTCTTCTTCTCTGTCCTTCTTTTCTTCTTATTATAGCATTTTCTTGAAGAATCCGGGGTTAGTAATTTTACCACTGCTTCTCTTTGTGCAGTTTTTAACAGGTTTTTTTTTCTTCCCGCCGCAGCACAAATGTCAGAAACGAGATGACAGATTTCCCAAGGAGATTCACATGCAGTCAAGGCAACAATTTCTTGTAAAATAGTGTTTTCTTTAAATACTTCAGTGCTTGCAACCTTCAGCAGGGTATTTCATCAGGTGACAGAGGATTTATTATAGTAATTTTACTTTTACCATTTTAGACAACATTCTTACTTTGTGTTGATAATCTCTGTGGTTTCTCAAGAACATGTAATCATGAGAAACTTACGGAGTGCTGCAAGTTTTGTGAACAACCATATTCTGTGACTGGAATTCAGGATATGAATGAGCAGGGTATCAATTTCCGTCTCTTTTCCCAGGCTTTACAGCTAGCCAGTCCTTACCCTTCTTTATTTTCTGAAGATGAAAGCACAAGCTCTCTAGAAGCTTTTGTGGCCCTCATTGTCAGGATTTGAGCATCTTGCAGCCACTGGTGTTATTTACATGTGACTCTTGGGGCTTGGCAAAGTGTTCTTCTCTTTGGCAGATGGGGAAACAAAGCGCGGGGTAAATTGGCTGATCTCCTCAAAGCCACACAAGATTTTTGCAACTTATCACTGCTTTCACGTCCCTCTTGCTCAGAAACTGGGGAAAAAATTCCCTGCTATTGCTGCTCATATATGCAGATGAAATGTGAAGTAAAACAGCACTGAGAATTCTGGAATTATTTTAACTACAAGGATTTTACAGGAAGAAAGATGATGGGATAGGAGATAGGTTTGTTTTAATTTTTATCTTTTTTTTTAAATTAAAGATATTTTAGAGTAATTTCTACTTTATTACTCTTTCAACATTCCACTTCTAATTTTTTGTTAATCTGATTTTCAAGTAGCGGAAGAGACACCTGCACTTTCATAAGAACTGAAGCACAGCCAGTGAGAAAGGAAAGCGTAGGGTCAGATCCTAGAGAGTTTTACACCCCACTGTAGGGGTGTTTTGGCTCTGGAGCCTCCACAGTGAGTCAGGAGGGATGGATGCAGCCTTTTGGGGCACAGAGCTGGAGGGAAGATGCCAAGGTCCTTTCTTGCTTTCAGCATCATGCTGTGTGGTTGAACAAAGAAGAAGAGTATGAACAATGGTACTATCAGCTTCTGGCAGTTACTTTGGTTCCTTGGGATCTTTTGTGGAACCTAGGACTGCCCGTGCAGCTTAATACAAGAGATGGGTTATCTGCCCAGCCTCCTCCACAGCCAGCGGAGATGCAGAATTTCTCCAAGGGCTGGTTTGGAGAACCTGACTTCACATCTTGCTCCTCAAGGAATGGAATCTTTATCTTTGGCTAAAATTGTAGTCCAGAACAGGCATTTATTTCTTTTATGCTGAGGCTGTGCCATCTAGCAGCTTATCTGCAAAGTGCAGCTGGACAGAGAGGGGGCGGATGTGTGTGGAAGGAGGTAACTGCAAGGGATGGAGGCTTGGGAAGCCACTAATGCATGCTTGCAAGATCAAAATCCACATCTCACTGCCAAAGGAAACATGTTGCAGGCAAAAAGCATTTCAGGGGAAGGTCTTCAGAGCAGTTTTTAGCTCAGTTGGCTCGAGTGTACCTTGTATCCATCACTTTGCAAACACCCCCCACTACCCTTCAAGAGGGTGGGGGGATCCTGATGGCAGGTTGCTCTAAGGAACTTCCTACGAGGAGGAAGACTGTCAGTGTTCCCATGCTAGCAAACATCAACAGGTTCCAGAGCTTCCTATTGCTCTTCTGTGCTCACCAAGCAACAGGAACTTTATGCCACCTGAAGACGTCAGGGTTTCTCCCCTGCTCTTTTGCCTGTGCTGTCCCAAGGCACAGTAGCAACTACCGGCTGGAATTCCACCACCTTCCACAGATGTCATGAGCTGTCAGTGCTGGGGTCTCTTTCTCACACATCATGTCTCTTCAGAGCCAATCGTTTGGCTGGTTTGAGACACACTAAAATGAAAGAATGGGAAGGTGGTTGGAAAAAAATCCAAAAGGAATAGAAATCAAGAGGCACTATAAATGATCCTCAGATGTTACATCCGAGCTCATGTCTTTGAAGATGTTTTATAACACAAAAAAAACCCCAAAACACCTCCCCAGCAATTATTTTTTCCTTTTTTTTTTTTCAAATGCAGAAAGAAAAGGAGCTCTGAAAATACTTTTTCAATATTTTGAGCTCTTTACAGTTGAAGAACAATTGTAGTTTCTCCAAGCTACCACTTGTCTTACCTGCTCCTTCCCTCTCCTTTGCTTTTAGGGGTCACACTTTCGATTTGGGAATTCTTTCTCTGCACAGCTAAAATAGGACTACACCAAGATCAAATAATGTCTATGTTCCACCTGGAGTCCTTCATACTATGTCAGGACAGTGGAGTTCTTAATTGACACTTAATTGGCTTTCTTCCTCTTAGTCCATCTCAGATTTATCTTCCTCCTTCACCATTTTAATTGTGGTCTGCTTTGAGAGAGTTTCTGCATTGCATCCGCTAAGCTGGCAACACAATCTATTCTAACGTTAACTCAATTTGCTTAATGTCAGGTTGCAGATAAACACACGGAAATTCATCCTAAATTTCCAGCTTATTGGAGCACTGGCAGCTAATGCCATCTGATGGAAACAGGCTTGTGTTCATTCTCTCCTCACCTCCAGCAACAACAGATGTTTGACAGCCACAATTATTATCTGCCTCATTTTACCTTTCTAGCTTTTATTTAGTGTATTGACAAGCTGGGTTGGCTTTGGAGAGGGGCAGGGAGCCAAGCCTGAGCCACCACAAGAAATCCGCTTGATGGTCCAAGCCCCTGTCCAGCTCGCTGACCTGCGCTGCTCCCAGTGCTGTAACAACTCAGCGTTGAGTCGATAGCGAAGCAGAAGGAAAGTTTAAACCAAAGGACTCAGATCTAGGGAACATCAGGTGTTTCAAGGTACAAAAGGCCAGTATGATTATCTGGACTGCAGCAACACAAAGCAAGGAGTTTCCCCAGGCAAGTCCAGTCATCCAGCCTCAGTTTAAAGCTGTTTAATGCTGGAGAACCCTCCCTACTCTTTGGCAGTTGTTTTCAGTAGACAGGGATCGCCTTTGCAGGAACCTGTTCCTTGTTCCTAGCCAACCTGATCTTCTCCAGCAAACACCTGGGTTTGATCTTCAGTGCAATACATTGTTCTGAGATACATGAAATCTTTGAGAATCACAAGCTACCCCTGCCCCCCCTTCCCTCCACCCCAGAAAACAGACTGATATCCTACAGATATTCCAGTTATGATGGTGAATATTTAATTCACCTAATGTGGTCAATAGCATAAGAATATCCCTTTGTCTATTTTTATAAGCATTTTGTCCAACATAAATTTAAAAATCCCAAGTGCTCAGTATTTTCCAATACTTCCATCTCATTACTCCTAGCCATATCCTATTACATCATTTCATCTCAGTTCTTTCTCATTTGGGTCATTTTTTTGCATCATTCATTCCCTGTGAAAACCATTTACCTGCAAATGTGCTAGATTTTGGTCGTACATTTTTCTCCTGGAGGTTGACCTCAGTGATTAATAACATGGACTTCAAAAGCTTGACAAGTATGAGTAAATGCTCGTCAGTATGAGTAAATGCTGAAGCATACATCAACTTAAAGAAATTTGTAGACCATTAGGTTCCTTTTTATCAAGCTTAGTCAAGCTGTGCTTTAATTATCTCTGTTAAGCTTTCCTCGTAAATGAATTTCTTGAAACTCCAAGTCATGTTTGTGTTCTGCGCGTGAAACACCACTCGTATTTCCAAAACAAAGGCCAGCCAAAGCACCCTTTTATGAACATGAAGAGCCCTTCACTCTGCTTTCTCAAACACTGCCATATTCATTTGTAAGATTTATCAAGCCCTAATGAAGGATGCTGTTTCAATTTTGTGGCTAGCAGCCAGTTTTCAACACCTTAGTTGTGACATTAGATTGTACTGAGACTAATGCACCACAACATACCTTATTAGGTGATTTATAGCCTTAGCTTGGGGGCCTTAATATGGGTATGTCTGCAAGGGACACTTGGCATAGACATATATATTTAAGAGATTTTAGTTAAAGCCCATTAAACCCAGGATAAATGTTCTTATTCAAAAGCACATCATTTGCACTGGTGGGGAGGGAGGATGGGGCAAACTCTTGGCTGTAACTCTTGTCTTCAGCTAATCCAACTCATTTTTTCTGTATCTTCTCACAGAGACATGCTGGAAATGTAAGCCAAACACCAAGCATTTAATTCCTAAAAAGGGAGATCCCAAGAAGGATAGGACTTCTGCTTTTTTAAATTATTTTGCCTACAAAGATTTTACCCAGATTTGTAGAATCTTGGCTAATTGGAGGAAACTGTGCTTGAATGCAGAGTTTCAATGTCACTATTTCTCTGTCAGAAGTGAAAAAGCCTGTCCTCCACTATTGCTCATCGGCTCTTAAAGCTCTGCTGTGTCTGGGGTGCAGAAGTGCCTCAGGGTGAGTATTGAGGAGGCAGAGGCAGAAGATAAATGAAGTCATCATCTGGATCACACCTCCATCTAAATTAGCTGTTGGCGTCTAGCTAGAAACACAAGTCCTGTGAGACTGGAAGAGAACATCACACTTACTCCCATTCTTCCAGAGTCTAGAAGGGTTCAGAAGATGTACAGCACAGGTTAGACACTATTTCCTGATATTCAATAGTAAATTTAAATCCGACAGTAAAGACCGAGAGCTACAATTTGTGTGCAGTATACATGAGAATGGACAGTACGTGCATCTTATACACATCACCTTAGATCCTGTCATTTCTACCAATGCGCTTTGGAGCCCACATAAATTTGTTCACCAGAACCTCCTCATGATCTTTGTCATTAATCCGGCTGCTCACATGACAGCCTTGTGCTAACAGGAGAATTACGCTCTCCGAATGTCACAGCTCAAAGGCAAAGTGAAGGTATGCAAAGGGGGCTGTTTATGCAAGGTCCATGTGCTCCTCTACTAATAAAATGTCACACCAGGTAGCACTATGATATGATCATTTACAGTATAATTACTCTGTGTCTACATGCAAAGCTTCGAAAGGGTAAGGGAAGAATATCCAATATGAGGCACCGTCCACGGAGGCTTTTATCTGCCTTGCTGATAGCGTTGAAAAGGAAGATTAAACACATCCCATGTTCCTCCAGCTTCAGCCACTGCAGCTGTCATAATAAAATATGTTTTAAAAGGGACAGGGGCTTCAGGCCCACAACCGAGACAGTCACTGTGTGCATATCAAACCAGGCCGACAAAACTTTCCATCCTAAATAAATCTGAGACGATATGGACAATCTCAGCTGTACGGAGGGGAACTGATTTGTCAGGGAACATGGGCAGAGCCCTGAGCAGTTTTACTCTGCAGGACATCTCCACGCCTGAATGTTTTTCCGCTCCCCCTGCCAACCACGTCAGTTGGTCTGATAAAAGATGTCACCTCTCCCCGCGTGCTTTGCCTCCCTTTGGCTGAATGAGGGATGATGTTAAAAGAAGGACACTCTCCAGGTGACCAAAGGTTACACCTGCCATTGTCAGTGCTGGTCTGGGAAGCAATTTAGAGATGTTATGAACTAGATACACTGGCTCCAAATAGGAAAAGGAACAAAATGAGGAGGATCAAGGCCCAGTGGACCAGACCTTTGATGGTGGCCAACAGCACAACTCCCATTCTGAGACTGCTACACTGCCAGCCAGTTTGTCTTCCATAAATTATGCAGGTTGAAAAAATAAGCTCCAAAGCCAAAATATTCTAATCTTTTCTGCTTGGGTGCCACAAGCGCTGCTACCTTCTCTATCGAGCCTTAGGAGTATGACAGGTATTAGGCAGCAACAAAAGACCTTCTTCTAGGTCATCCTCCCAGGAGAAGCTCGACTTGCTCGTGTGTTCTCTGCTGTAATGCTGCTGTTAATTGTTCAGGCAGGAAACAGCCCTGACCAAGCCCTGCTTGGATGGCTGTGGGACTTTGATGTCCATCATTCTGAACATCGATCTTGTTCTAATATGAGTGAGTGATTCCGGACAGGTGCACTGATCCATGGCAAATGCTAATTGTATTCATAGAGAAGCTTCCTTGCCTCAAGGCCATCATGAAACCTGGGGAAAGATGAAGATATTCATAATGGTGATGGAAGCTATAATCTTGTCAGGAAGCCTCTGCCTGAAAAGATCTCTGTGGTGGGGTTTGTCAGGGTCTGATTTGGAAAATGACAGGATGTCCATTCCCAGCAAAAAGCCTTTCTGACTTTGTCATGCACTTGACCTTCTGTAGTGAGCCCCTCTAGTAAATGTCCACAGTGTAGTACTGCATATTTGATAAACAATATTCAGTTCAGAATGGATAAGAAATAAGGGGGGGGGGGGGGGGAAAGGTGAAATCAATAAATTTTACTTTTGAGCTCAGCAGGACTTCAGAAAAGGTCAGACCCAATTCCTCAGCTGCAGCCTATTTGCTCTGGAGCAAAACTTACAATAATATCCACTCCACTTATTTTCAAAAAAGACTTTCTTAAGCTCTAACTTTGAATCAGAGAGGTGTAAATCAGATTTCTGCACGTCAGCTGAGCTATTTGTGTGCACTCTCTTTAATTTGAAATCAACATACTTTAGTCCTCACTGGCAAACGGATTAACTGAGTTATATTCTCCTAGAAAATACTAGGACTTTGGAAGTGTTTGACTGAGAAGATTTCCTGCAGGGGAAAAAAAAACCCAAAGCAAACCAAACAAAAACCACCAACAACCCAAAAAAACCCAAATAAACACACCACACGGGGGGTGTGTGTGTAAAGGAAGTAATAACCCCAAACCCACAACCAAGCCCAGGATACGAGTCAGCAGTGCTAAGTTGTTATGAAAAAAGAAAACCTCATATCAGTGTATGAGTACTATATAGTGTCTACATATGAAATTATGAAGTGTGAATACAGCCTGTAAAACATAGGAAGGAAAGCCTTATCTGGAATAGGGAGCATGACTGGAGTATTGCATTTCAAGGAAGATGTGAACTGATGGGTGTGAATCCAAGACAGAAACAGATGGGAGGTTCACAAACAGGACCAGCAAAGAGTATCTAGAGTTAGTATAAAAATAAATGACTGAGGGAAGGCATCAGAGCAGTCTCTGAATTCTCTGTGAGGTGGCTCATCAAAAGTGGTCTTTTGGAAGAAAGAGAAGAAATAAATCAATCATCTCACCCACAAAACCTCACAACACCTCCTGCCTCCCTCTGGGCTCTCTTCCACATCAAGAAGCACTGAGGAGCTATCAGCAGAGACTGCCCACATCCCTGTGCCCCCTAACAGCTCTCCAGCCATCCACACTTTCACTGCTCTCCACCCTCACTTTCCCAGCTTTACACCAGTGCAGTTGCAGAATTGAAGTTCATCCTCTCAAAGGTGAGAACAAGAATGACAAAGTCCTACCTTGGCCCCCACTACATGCTTTTCCCAAGACCATTAACAAGCCTTGGACTGGTTTTAACAATATGGTCAAATGCAGATCTGGAGAATGCCTTAAAGAAATCTTGATTCCACTGGACTAACAGAAATTGAGTTACATTAGATAATGTGAGATCCCTTTCACAAATCCATTCTTTTTTTTCAGAACATTTCTCAAAATAAGTGCAAGACAACCAACTAGGTACAGAAAGTCCTTCAGCAATGCTGTATAAAACAACTCATCATTTTTATTTTTTATTTTTTCCTCCATTCTACATGTTTTCAGACCATCTGAGCTCCTTGAATAAGAGCAATAGTTTGTCCGGTGAGTCATATGAAAGTTTCCAAAAGTTTCATTTGAAAAAAGAAACAGTGAAAGGACTGTACCTATCCCATCTGTTTCTTCTAATACACTCGTATCAGACTGTTCAGGATGTTCATTGGTAAGAGCTACTGATTTTAAGAAATGTTGTGATTGAGTGATGCTGCTTGCGTGCATGGCAGCTGACTCAAGAACCATATGTCTCATTCTGCTGCCACAACCGAAGCAAGGATGAGACGTACTCCATCAAATTCAGACATGAACACAGAATTTTTTTCCTTAGCTATGTAAAAAGTTCTTACACTCAGCCAAAACTCATTCACACAAGGGGAAATTCTTGGATCTACCAGACAATTCCACAGGCTGAATTGTGCTTTTGCACTTAGTTAGGAAGAATGCTGCAACACTTGTTCTATTTTTATATTTCTATATCTTGATCTCACCAATAGCTACGAAATGTAGGTCAAAGAACTCTTTTTGGGGTAAAAAAGATATCAAAGCACTATTTTTAGTATATAGGCATAGATTTGGTTGAAGAATTTCTATCCTTACTTATTTTCCACTTTCTCCTCTAAAAGAGACTTCAAGAACAGCTGAATGAATGCCTCCCAGAAATCCACTGCTTACAAGGATGGGAGAAGTGGTCACAATCTATTAACAATATTCTTTATTGTGCTCTTGGGACTCAGTCTCCCTACAGAAGCAGATGACCCTTTTGCTTCTGTTTTTATTTCTTCCAGCTGCTCTGTCTTTCCCAAGTACATTTGAGATGCAATCTTATTGTTCTGAGAAAAGTCACACAGGAGCTCACAGGGGATAGTTAGAAAAAGGCCAGTGTGCACTGATAGTCCTGTAATTCAAAATCCAAGTGCTTTGGGTTCTTATACCCTTGATATACACATACATCTTTTCTTGCTTGCATAAATGGGTGTCTGAGTGATACTGATAAGAGCCAGGGTATTGTTTTCTTTGCAAGGCAGAAACTTCAACAGATGCATTGCAAGTGGCTCTGCAAATTTAAGATATCCCCAGCGAGCAACATTTGCTACTGCTGAAGATAAAAGCAAGAGTAAAGTAGTCATTTGCAGCAATGCTTTGTGGAAGGGAAATAATTTTGTGAGACCATTTCACTTTCAAAGGTTAATAGACTTTCTTCAGTATTAAAGAGGAGTTTCCCCCCGAATATGGCATGGGAATCTGCAAATTGGTGTTACCAAGCAAACCTTGCCCCTGTAGTAGCTGTTGAAAGGTGAAGATACTCTTGATGCTGACAGCTATTGGAATTATGGGCAACAGGACAGCATGTGGTTACTGGAGCCACACAGTTTAAACTGGGCAGGGGCATCAACAATAGTTCATCTGACCTATTCCACTTTCTTTTGAACAACATGGAAGGAGGTGAAGCTATGGTTTATCTATATTCCACCACACATCTCATCTACAGCCTCGTCAGTACTTGGATCCAGGACCTGCCGTTCTTCCTTACGTTCTCATCAAGCTACCGCAAGGCACATGATTGAGTTGTCACAACTGGCTTCTGGCTTGTTTTTGTTGCATTTCTTTTTATATCAGTCTCCACATACAGGATGTGTTTGGTGTGTTTATGCTCTAAGCTAAAAATATTACATTGTGGAACATGAAAGCAAATGTTCATGGAACGCCTGAGCTTTATCATCTTATTCAACACCATAATTAAATGTCACTGCCTTTGTCTATGTAAGTGTTGTAGTTTGAAGGAGAAAATGAGTAACATTTCAGGTCTTCTAACAATATTATTTCAGATTTTAGAAACATCGTGACCTAAGTATTTTAGAGATACATGCTTTAGAGTCAAATAAACATCACAAGAAAAATGAGGGTTTTTTTTAGTGAAAAGAAGCTAAGATCAAGAAAAAATTTGAACAGAAAAATAACAAGCTGTTCTTTGCCAAAGGCAAGCAAAAAAACCTTTACTGCTATGCCTACTGAAGATCCATCCCTTTGTAGGCCTTGTTTTTATCATTTATTGACACTTCCATCTCCAGTGTAGTTTAGCAGTACTTCACCAGTCTGCTGGATAATGAACATTTTAAATATGGTGTTAGCTTAATTTTGATATTAGAGACTATAACTGACCCTATGAAGAAGTCTAGCATGAAGCACATGAGTCATTTCAAACTGTAATACTGTCATTTTGTGCATCTGAATTTATTCCTTTCCCTGCAAGGTAGGACAGAATGAAACCCCACGGGCTTATTTCCCAGCACAGACACAATTAAATGGCTTTTGTAATGAGTATTTGTTTATCTCCGCAAACTCCAGGCTGTCCTAATAATAGGAATTTTAAAGCAATAATCGTATCTATTTGTTTACCAGTTGATGGTTGAAATGGCCATAAATCATTCCTATATTTTCTTCAACTAACTGTAGAGGTGACCCAAGACCCAGGTAATTCACTGGGAGCTTGGGAGTGGAGGGTGGGGGTTGTGGTTCCAGTCGGTCATAGGAGGGCAGCTCGTCCGCTGTCCATGGTGCTGCAGCGCGGCTGCATTTTGCCTAAAGTTGCCTTTTTTGGCCTCAATTGTACACCAGCTCCGGCAACCAGCAATAGTTGGTCTCCAGCCTGAAATCCATGTTCTATCACCAGCACTTAGCAGGATAAGATGAGAAAAGCAGTACTTTATTCCTACTCTATTCTCACACCACACCAGCTTTAAAACTCAGCATACTATTTTTAAACTCAAACCATGCTTCCAGCAAGGAAAGGTAAACTCTTTCTAAAACATGTTTAAGAGGTCTTCTGGGTGACCCTCCCAGGGTCTGGGAAATCCTTATACTTTGGATTTCAGCATCACTCATTTCAGCAAAAAACAAGCTGTACTAACGTGACATCTGTACCTGCTTAAAATCCAGGTGGCTATCACACTGAGGTTTGCAAAGTCTCTCAGAGCACTTGAACACCCAGGTCTGTGTGTCTGCCTCGCTAAGGAAGAAATAAACCCAGGCTTTGGTAACTATTTTAAGCTTTTGCTTGAGAAGTTTGCTAAATTCAAATTTCTCAGGCTCAGATGGAAAACCTAGAGCTATTTTGAGATAGTATAGTCACTCAGATTATTGAAAACAAGTGTGTGGGCATCTTTGAGGGAGAACAACAGGTGTCTATGAAAACACTCTGTGATAAATGTTTTTCCTCACTGGAATTTTTAATTAATTTGTTGTCCTGAGGCAGTTTAGATTTTCTGGCTTGTGATAAGAACAGCAAATGATGGAGTAGTTTTTGTCTCAAGTCTGTTACCATTTGTGCAGTGCCCAAGGGGCAGTTGTAAATGAACTACTCTGAGGAGCAACAAGATTGTGGTCACTTAGCAGATATATCATTATAGGACTTTCATCTGATGCTTATTTTCTTTTTGTCTCTGATGATACCAGAGTTGAATACAGGCAGTGCTGAGACACTGATATTAACACATAAGCATAAAAATGTACATAAAATTATGAATGATCTAAAATGAGCAATTGATTGGCATAGGGGAAATCAACCTGTTCTGAAGCAAGATCTTCTTTCTACCCTGAGAACTACTTAGTGGCTTCCATCAAGCTGAGTTTAATCAGGATCCCTCATCCACTTGCATTTTCCAATACGAGAGTCACATCCTGTACACAAGTTCCTGAGAGTATCTGATTTCCTTGGGAGTTGACACAAAGCTACAGTCACACATTTCAGCCTCTGCAGAGAGGACACGAGCCATGCAAATCCATGGAAATGTTCATTTTTGATGCTGTGGGCTTAGGGATGTTTTAAATGAGAGGATTCAATGTATACAGAGCACCCATTATTTCTCTTGAGTCTTTACATCCTGGGAAACCTTGTCAAAATGTGATGTTCCTGGTATTCACTGGTGTTTGTGCAGGTGGTAAAAGGAATAATTTTGGGGTGGAACTTCTGAAAAAAAGAAAGGGCATGAAGGGACCAGATCCAGATAAGTTAATAGTCAGACATAAGTATTACATTAAAACACACTGAACTGCACAATATCTTGGGAGCAAGGATGGACTTCACCCTTGTCTGTAAGGAAATAGGTTATGCCACTCTGTGGCTGATAAATCAAATAATAGATAGTTGTGCACATTGTCCCTCTTCATGGCAGCACAGCACAGAGGTCTCTCTGAATACGAGTTAGTCTGAAATTTGCTGCTATTACTCATCACTATTTTCAAAGTAAAAAATTTCTGAAGAAGTCATTCTAGATTGTCTCTAAAAGACAAAATGCATCTCACTACTTGTATGCTAAACATGAAGACCTATTTAAC
Source organism: Eurypyga helias (assembly GCF_000690775.1). Taxonomy (NCBI): domain Eukaryota; kingdom Metazoa; phylum Chordata; class Aves; order Eurypygiformes; family Eurypygidae; genus Eurypyga; species Eurypyga helias. Next base: position 14,820 of record NW_010225108.1, read on the forward strand.
AACATCTTAACCATAATCAAGAAGAGTTTGACCTGAATAATAGGGTGAAATTTAGTGTCATGCAGAAGGACTACCAATACAGTCATTCAAGGCCATTATGCTGTCAAAATGGAACTGAGGGATTTAAATTGTCTGTAGATTGTCCTGTAGACCTTTGCACAAAAATAGCTTTGATCCGTAGAGATTTATGGTGTCGTACCTCTTACCAATTGTCTACACAAGGTGAATTTCAAGCAGAGCAAAAGTGACTGCGTGTATGTGCATAGACTTTGAGGAAATAGGTCCCTAGTATTTGTACTAATACCTCTAGTTTCCTAACACAATTCAACACTTTATTCCTCAGAATAGTGCTTCACTGTAAGGTTTTGACTGAATTTTATTCTAACATTTATATGAAGGAATTTACATAACCAATAAATTGAACTTTCTCCATCATTTTTATTTTACGCTAATCTACAATTAAAATAGCAAAGCTGGCACTGTCTCAGATATTGGTGGAACCTATTTTAGGATTAAGTTAGTCCATATGTTCTGTTGTTGTACACAGATAATCTCAAATAGATCTTCACAAAATTGTTCATTTAATCTTCTCCTGTTTTCAGCCCTAATTCATTCTGGGATGGTCTGATGTTCTCAACTGCATGAAATCATCCGCTAATGGATTTCTAATTTCATTAAAACTCGTGCAGGTGGATGTGAGGGGTTTGTAGTTAATATGAAAGGCAAAATAGAAAATGTGATGATACAATTCCATTCAAGAAAAATTTAATGGTCTCTTTGGGAGGGTAAAACCAAGCAATAAACAAATCTATTTAACAACTCTTTTCTTGTTACCAGTTTTGAAAATGTCATAGTCCCTTCTGGAGTAAAATTCAGGCTAGTCTTACTGGAATAGCTCATTGTCTAGTCTCATGTTTGATAGGAAAATTAGTGGCTGATTCAGAACATTCTTTTAAATCCTTAACAGGTTAAAAACAGAATCACTGCCAAAATTCATGAAGTCTCATTAATTAAGGACTTAAAAAGAGATTTAAAATTCCCCCTGCCCTCCTTGGAGGGGATTCCAGCCTTGCAAAGTAAATGTCATTGAAAGAGTTTGAGCTCATGGAAAAATAAATTCTCTCTGACAGAAGAGAAAATTTGAGGGCCCCAGGAGTGCAAGAACATAAAGTCTAGCCAGAGCGAACCAGATCTGCAATATATTAAGCCTGAATCATAGTATTGAGTCATTCTTCACACTGAAGGAAACCAGCTATTTAGAGTTAGATCATGAGGTCCCCATGCTCAGATTTTACTCCAGTAATACTCTCCCTGTGGATTACATGTAATAGGTTTACACATTTGTTTAAACTTACCCACTTGCTGGTCATAACCACCAGTCTGAGCAAGCAAGGCTAGGGATTAATACTATTAGGTATCAAAGGCTTCTCAGACAGCATGAAATAGAGGTGAATAGAGAGATCCACACCTTACCCCAGCCTGGGATGTAGAAGTGTCTCCAGCCCGCAATCACAGCAGAGGACAACAGGAAGATAAGTGAATCCAGGAAAACTCTGTATTCCTCTGCTTTATCTGCCCACAGAGATTGGGCTATTGTGTCTTTATTTTCTCGATTTTTTTTTTCCCTCCTCCCTACTCTTAAGCTATGAATTGTGTTTTTACAAAAGGATCTTGGCAGGCTGAAATTCAGCTTGCCAGCATGGTTTCCTTTGACAGCAGCACAATGCCTGAATTAAATACCAGATGTGGTCTCAGTTCAGTCATTCTCTTAAGCAGATTGGAGACCCAAATTTGAAATTTTGGGAAGTGGATTGCTATGTGCCATTTTCCCTTATCTACTGTTTTTATAGCTATCTCTATTTATTACACTGAGTAGTTCTAGCCTTACAGAATTCATTTACATAAAACGTATAGGGATATATGTTTGTGTATATATGCATAACATTATATATAATTGTGTATGCATATATGTAAATGTATGTAGACAAGTTGGTTTGTGAGGAGCAGGAAAATTTAAGCTCATTTTATGACGTCTTTCCCCACTGAGTGTTTTCTGACATCTAACAGAAGTTAAACCTTCTAACCCTCCTTCCATTCTTTCTTGCATCTGTTTTCTGCAAGTTTCGTGAAAATAAGTGTCTGAATTGATGTGGGTCCTCTCATTTTCTGCTAGGTGTGATGCAGATTAAACAACAGGTGCAAAGGTTACTGGAATCAGATCCACCTGCTGTTCATGAACTCAGCAGGCATCGTCCTACCCCCATGTAGGACAGCACTGGTATGTGCCACTCAGTATGTCTAAAGATCTATTGCAACAATTTTGGGTCACCTTATTGTTAAATAGACACTTCAGAAAGGGAAATTGTGGTTTAGGAAGCATCTTTCTAGTGGCCTTAAAAAATATTCTGGCCTGTTTCAATAGTCCAAGGAGCTATTATGGACAGTGGTAATGCCACATACTTTGCAAATGTCTAATTACCATCATTGGAAGTCTAATCTCCACTTAAGCTGGATTTGATTTCCTCCTTATAAGCAGTAAAACTGTGAAGGAGGCATGGGGTTCCCTCAGAGCTCTGGCTCCAATTCTGATTTCAGGCAGGTTTAAGAGCTCTCAGCTGTCTCAGAGTGTCAGTAGTTACCTCTTTTCTTGGTCAAGAAACAGAATTTTAAATTCGTTGTAGCTTTCTCCTTTGCCAATGCTATAACATTCATAGCAGGCTAATTGCTCGTTAAAGCAGAGTAATTAAGCTGCAATTAAACTGACACGAAGAATATGGTCCTGGTCAAATGCAAACAGCATTTCATTCAGGTCACCTTGTCTCAATCAGAGTCTCAGCACACATCAGCCTTAGCAAAAAGGGATAAAAGCAGTCACAGCAGTTGACTGGCATGAGGAAGCAGAGGGAACTCACCAACATCCAGTGTGTAAATCTGAGCTTTGTGATCTTGGCTACCTCACAGCAATGTGTGAATCCTTGGATTAGCATTCTTGGCTTCAGCTGTCAGGCAATATTCAAGGAAGCACCACGCAGGTTTATTAAAAATCGTTTCCTGGAGTATAACACGCATCAGTGTCGCTGCTGCCAAGTGCTGAGAGCCATCGTTATTTGTCGCGTGTTGTAGGGATGCACTGAGCTGTCTCCTTCTCAGAGCTTCAGAGGTTCCCATCTCTCATCAAAGACAGCAGGGACCTACTTGTCACCTAATGGGATGTTCTGGGGTTTGAGTCAAGCGCTAGGATGAGAAGTGTAATTGCACTGTTCCACAGCAGCCCCACTGCTTGGCAAATGACTGTCCCATTATAATAATATTCATGGAGGAGAGGCGTGAATAAAAAGCCATTAAAACATTAAGGGCACAGTAAGGGACAGATTTGCAATTCTTTCTTTTGTTAATGGAGATTAGCTCACAAAAGTAGCATCTGATGCCACCTGCAGAGTGAAGCAAGAAGTGGACCTGTCCACTTTTCATCCTTTTGGTCTGAGTCACCCATCTGCTGGGAATCAGGATTAAAGCTTTTGGCCAAACTCATTTGATGAAGTAGACAGGAACTCTGCTTGCACAGCACATCTCTGGGCTATTTAAGGGCCTGCTCAAGTTGGCATTGTGATTGAGAGTTGGAATCTAATTCCAAGAAACAGTTCTATAAATTCTTCATTTAAATCAATCATTAACCAAATTTGGATTAGAAAGTGCCATGAGGAAGCTGTCCAGAGCTGAGCCATGGGAACAGATTCAGTAGGAAATTGGTTCATAGGAAAGAAATACTCCAGGAAAAAACACTGTGATTTATGAACAAATTTCAGATCTGTGAAGGAGAGCTGTGCCAGTCAAGTCCAAGAAACAATTCCGTAAACAGCATGTCAGTTCTAAGGACTAAGCAATGAAAACCAAAATAATTAGCCTCTATGTCTCTGCAAAACTCCATGTATGCCAAAAAGAAAGCCATAAACATTTTCTGTGACTGGGCTGCAGGGATTCTGCATAGCAGGACTACATTATCAAAAAGAAAAGGAATGTGCCCAAAAGAGAGGTCAAATGTAGCTGATAGCAGGTTGGGCTGAAACCAGCATGGAAACAAAAGTAAATTTGGATGACAATTAGACTGCACATCCTGAGTTTAAGCATGAATATAAGACCTGTTGACTTCGGGCTTGATTTCATTCAGAGACACTTTTCAATAATTTGTTGAGCCTTGGTCATAGCACATAGATCTTTAATAACTGTGCTCCTTTGGAAAGCCATTTATAGACACATAATCAGTCTCGCAGTAAAGCACAATCAGGATTCCCTTGTCAAAATGGGTCTGTACTCCAGAGGAAGAGATGACAAGAAGATATTCCCTAACTGACTGGTTAGCAAGTCCTCTGCTTTGCCAGGATTTGCTGTTGGCTTCTTTCTGTCTTGAGGCATCAGCTTTTGTTTTGTACTTTAAATTCATCATTCCCTTCTGGAGAAGTTGTGTCTTCAGCTTTTAATGCTCCGTGACCTTCCCAAATGCAGGACCTGGAGCCTGCTTTGGCCATGGGAAGCCCAGGTGGAGATGCTGAGCACGCAGGGCATGCACAGCGAGCATGCAGAGCACAGCGAGCATGCAGAGCACAGCGAGCTTGCAGATCATGCAGAACATGCCCCATGCTGAGCTGCAGCACCCAGGGTGCTACTCACCCAACAGAGGAGCCAGAGGCATGTCCAAAGCCAAGGAAAGCCCCACCACAACTCCACCAAAGGGTTTGGGAAACATCCCTCGCTGCAGCTGCTGGGCTCCTCTGCCTGTTTGTTTCAGAAAATGTTTCAGATGGTTCAGAAAATCCATATCCAAGATAAGAAAGCACAGTAAGCTGGCTACATTAGCTGGGATTTCCACAGGAATTAAGGGATCAAGCGATCAGAATTCCTTAGGCTCCAGTACAAACAACCGTCTTTGTACCTAGCATTTAACAGCATTACATTTTTTTTTCCCTTCAGCAGAAAATACAAGGTCTTATAAAGAAAACAGATGTAACAGGGAACAATGTGTTTACCACCTCTGCAGATTTTTGCCAGTAATTTTTTATTCATACCATGTTAGACAAATGTAGCCCACATCATCCTAGATTAGGTTCCATTTATTCCCAACCAATTGTGTTTATTTAATTCTCTCCTTTTTCCACATGTGGAATATCACTGTCCTGTTACCTCTCAGCAGCAGATGTTCACTGAAACCTGATAACGCAGTCGCAGCAAGGGTAGCTGCTACCTCACATGTCACCATTCAAGGCAAAGGCTTGCTTGTAGTTTGCTCAGGTCTCACCTTATTTAACTTGCCCTTTTTGTATTAGTCACATAGTAAGAGACCTTTACCTAAGCAAGCCTGAAAGAAAGCTGGGCTTTGTTTGTTCAGCTAGGAAGGAAGTGCAGGAAAGGCAGCAGCATTGCTCGTGGCTGAGACTTGACACAGGAACTGAACTGGAAGAGATTAAACACCTTCACACCCCAGCTCTACCGTGGGCGTTTATGCTTCTAACTGCTTCCGAGGAAGCCACCCATCCTGAATTAAAGACCTGGTGTGATGGCTGCATTCCTGTCACGGTTTTTGCAGGGCCCACGAGGATTACGGCTGCATCCTCTGGCCCATCTCACTCCCCTTGAGAAGATAGCTCCAGCTGCAGCACAGAGCTGAGCAAAACCTGCACCATCTTCCCCAGGAACTTTGCAGCCCTCCTTGAGCTCTGTGTGTGCCTGCAACACCTAAAACATCAGTGTTATCAACTTTCTTCTCATACATAGCCTCACACTAGCTACTATGAAGAAAATTAACCTTAACCCAGCCATTCCCTGTCCTTCCTCCTCTGCCAGCCTCTCTCTGCTTCATCTTCCTTACCTCACTGACCTTCCTATGTACCTGTCCGTTGCAGAGTACAGCCACTGTGTTGCTTTGTGACTGTGATAAAACCACTTAATCTCTGATTTTGGCTGTTGATTTTGCTTTTCTCCATGATGCCAGTTCAGATTAGGAGAGGGGAGACAGCTTGCTAGCAAGAAAGAACATAAAGCCAGGTTTGTCACGCTTGTACTGTTCCTGATCTGTACACAAGCTTCATCTCTAAGGACAATTTTACCAAGATATTCAAGCTTCATTCCAAAAAATGCCTGCTGAGAAGAAAACTGATTCAAAAAGACACATTAAACCCATCCTTTTTAATCACTGATGCCCAGATTTGGACACTCTTCCCCATGGTTTAATGTAGCCAAACAGCCTGTTTGATTTCCCACACAAGCTGAAGCAGGCAGGTTTAGAAGTAGCTGGTCCAAACTATCCCCCCCAGAAGCCCCCTCCCATGCATACAGATTATTTTTGCAGTCAGCCCATGCATCAGAGCTGCATTTGAGCCCCACCTTGCCGGTGCTGCTGCTCAGCCAGAGGAGAAGGCTTATTCACCCATATTTCTGAGCCTTCTTCAATCCATGTTGTTGTCACCTGGAAACCAGGCAGATCACAGCCACAAGCAGCAGGGAAGGAGTTTACTGGGCAGTGAAATCCTGAGATCTCTCATCTCTTGGGATGAGGAAGGCGCACGGTGGTCCCTGGGGCTCACAAAACTCTTGCATACTGCATGCACAGGAGAGGGCAACATGTTTATCCGACGTCTGGTCCTGCAGCAGCCAATCCTTGCTCCGTGGAGGATGCAGGACCGACAAGCTTCACGTGAGGCCTGACATTTAAACTTGTCTTGACATTTTGCTCCTCTAAGTGAGAACAAGGCAGATGTACAGTAACAAGGAGTCAACAGGAATCTGCCTGAAGCTCTTGCTCTCTCAGGGAGCTGCTTGCCCTCAGTGCTAAAGGCTGAATTGTTTGCCATGCAGAGAGCGTAGCATGTTCCCCAAGCAAACGACTAGTGCTGTAAAAGGACGGAAAGACATACGGATCCTGCTTCTTCGGGGAATTGGCTCTGAGGTATTGGGGTGTAAATGACACACAGTTTGCTGGACCTGAGCACATTCTTGTTGGACGGGGCTGTAGGTGATAATAAGGTGTCTGTGTCAAGAAATGTGCAGAGGTTGTGGCGAGCATCAGCTGAGCCAGCTACGTTTACAAAATAAAGGGCTTCTAGTAAGCTGGCATATGCCATGGATAGATCCTTACACCCACACGTGGCTGGGATGGTGTCGCTCCTGCTCTGCTGGGTTCCCCTCTCCTCCACTTCCGTTGAGTTAATTCACCCACTTCTGGTTTTGTCCTACATGGAAGGATTCCGCAGGCAGACAAAAGAGGTGGTATGTTAAAGTTTGAAAGATCCCCCGGATAAACAAATAAATAGCTTCTGTGGAAGTCAGCTCTCCAGTCAGCTGGGCACTAGTGCGGCCGCAGAGGTTTGTGTGGAGCTGGGAGTGCCCGAGCCATGTCCTTGTTTTCTGGTTTATCAGAGAGTACAAAGGTGTGCCGGGATGGACTCCCGTGTGCAGCTCTGTGTAACACACGGTCTGTTCCTACACTCTTGTGCACCCTCGGGAAACTTCCTCATCTCCTTGTGCCTCACTTCATCTATACAGGGCAGCGCTGCCCGACTTCTCAGAGGTAATGTGAGGATAAACAAGATTTAAAAAAAAAAAAAAAAAATTTATTCTGTACTCATTCATCATAGAAATAGGAGATGGCAAAAGAATTTATATTAATGGTGGGGTTTGGGTTTTTTTTTTTTGCATACAAAGTGCAGATGTGATGGACCTGTTCGGACTTTCCCGTTGCAATAAGGCATCATCCAGTTATTTGCTAATGCTTGCCAACTTTATTTTAGAGTGGTCCAAATGGCAACATTCCCAGGCTGCTCCGTGTAATCAGTGTAATGGGACGGAGCTCTTCAAAAGCTCGCAGAGACTGGCAGACCTGGGCTGTTAGCCTTTCCCCAAGAGGTGGAAATGGATGGGTGATACAGGTGGGCGCACTGCGGCTGTACGCTGCCTGTTACTGATGTTCCATCTGCAAACGCTCGTGTGCATCACGAGACCGCTTTTCTCTCACTCTGGTGACGTTGGCTGTAGCAAATTTTGTAGCCTTTCTGTGGCTTCTCCTCCCCCGTGAGTATCAGGGAGGATCATTCTCCCCTACTCTGCCAAAAGTGGTCTTTACTGATGGTGTGAAGTACTTACAGCAAAAAGGACCGTTTAAGTACCTAAGGCAGACATCATATTGCATCAGAAAAATCATTTTGGCATGTATGTTCTGTAGCCAGGTGTCCTGTGTGCCAGTCCAGCCTGTGATATGCACAGTTAGTGCTGTTAAAATGCTATTGTTTACCTTTCCCCAGCTGTTCTTGTACTTTAGAAGGAATTCCCTGGGCTCCACGTTGAATAAAGAGGATTTCTGCAGCACCACAGTAACACTCTCATCCCCAAACAGTGATCATAAACATTTGGATTATGGCTAAAAACCCATTTTGAAGGGTGCATTTGATTTCAGTGGGGTGGTGTTAAAATGTCACACACTGTAATTTATGTCACATTTTCCCCAATTACTGATTACAACTAATTCAGCTCCAAAGATCGGCACCCGCTCTGTTCATCTCCTTAGTGCTTATGGCAGTGTCTTTAGCCCAGGATCCTCAAAATGCAGCTCTACGTTATTCTTTTTCCCATTTTTACGTTTCAGGAGGGCATGAGGTGAGGCTTACCCTCTTATTAGCACCCACTAGGTCTGAGCTACCGGAGCCCTGATACCTGCATTAACTGACATTAGGATGACCCATGGGTAAGTCTAAAGGACACTGTTGATGCTGCAGCATATTGAGCACAAGCATAGGGGGTTGGACTGGAAAAAATGGCAATTTTAACCAGGGAACATTCCCATGTACATCTGCAGAGATGCTTTGACTTCCCTAGAGCAGTCCTGATGTGGGTGACCTGCACCCAAATGACCCTAATGACCTCAGCGGGAGAGACTTTGGTTGAGGATGAGGAGACCTTGTTCAGCCTCTCTGAGGTTTTCATCCTTGTCTGCCAATTGTCTTCATTATCTCTGGCATGTATCATGTACATTAATGAACTTATGCTTTATACTGTGAGTTGCAGGAATAGAATTATCATTATTTTGGACACAGATGATATTATTTGCTTGATACCCAACAGGGAACTGCACTTTGATCTTCTGCCTTCCAGCTCTGTGCCTGAGCTATAAAACCTGTCAGTCTCCTCGCTCATTATTTTTGGTAGTTTGTAGGCTGAGCTTGTAAACACAAAGCCAAGGTGCAACCAAGACAAGGTCTTCTCCCAGAGAGAGGTTACGGTCTAAGTTTGGAACAACAGCAAGCAGATGGCTACAGCAGACAGATCAGTAGCACAGGGTTTGCTGTTGTTGCTTGTAATGTTTTATTCAGTCCATGTCAGTTATCATCCGATCTGAGCCTTATCCTGAATCTTGGGCACAGTCAATTGAGCTTCAGATTGATTTGCACCACACAGGAAAGTTTCTAGTGTACGAGAATCTGCCTAAAATCGCAAGGATGCGATGGGAAACTGGGTACAGATGAGGATTGAGAGAAAAACATCAAGCCCTTCGCTACTCATGCGTTTCAGGGAAAGCACACACCTGGGTTTGAGTAAGTCTGAAGTGCCGCCAGCGTGCTCAGGGGTCTGTGCCTCTCTGGTGCTTTGGGTCAAACCGCATCCTCGGACACGGAAGGCAAAGTGCATTAACACTGTCCCAGTGACCCCCACAGCACCCCATGGCAGCAGTGGTACACAGCACAAAGCATTTCTGAGCTCTCACTCTCCCTGGCTTGTACTTACCATGTTCTTACTATCTCCAGGTAGAAAAAAAACACAACATGGTAAAAACATACAAAGCCCAGCTTTTTCTGTCTCTTCCTCCCCCCTCTGAAAAATACCATGCAATAATGAAGGCTGATTCTATATTTATCTTTGCAAGAGCCTTGAATCAGAATTAATTCCTGCGAGCTACATTTATTAAGAGAACACAATTTCAGACGGGGAAACAACGCTTGCAATTATTTAATTAGAAACCCAGTGCCAGACAGCAGAACAGGATGTGCCCTGGGCTAATCACTGTGGGTTTCACAGCTCCCCGTTTGCATCATGTCCCCTCCTTTATTGTGCCTCCAGACGGACACACCGGAGGGCAGGACCAAGTGACACACAGCTACAAATGCATCGTGATGTGGTTTATTCCCCGGTGGGATACATTCACGTCCAGCCCCTTGTATCTTCAGGCATATACGGTGATTGAATTTTATGTGACCTCACCTTCTCCAAGGGAGAAATGAAGATATGAAATGGGACAGGCTCAAATGGTGTTCCCTTTAATTGACAAAAAAAAAATCCTCAGGTCCTATATTTTATTTTTTTATATTTTTAGTACCCTGAGAGGACTGAGGAAGACCCTGTGGACCCAGTCTGAGCTGCTCCAGAGCTCATGAGGAAGATTTTTTGGAGCAAGTTTCCTAGCCCAACTACAACGTTCAGTGCAAAAGTGACTTTGTGGAATAGCTAGAGCTCCTCTTCCATGGGAACAGCTTGAATGCTGGAAGGTCAGGGGAAGATCGTTGAACACCTGAGGAAAATGGAGGTGGGTCATGCATGGTGAAGCACAGTCCGGGGACAGCTTTCACTGCTACGAGTGAGTGGTGGAGAATGGGCAGAGCTTCGGTGCTTTCCTCCCTCGCTTCTGTTCACTGCCGACTGCGGCGAGTGAAGGTGACCTTTCTCCTGCAGCCATCAATGCTTCCTCCCCAAAAAAGGGCTTGTGCTTTCTTGGGGGAAATTCCTCCCCCAGCCTGGTCCAGAGCAGAGCTTGGGCATGAAATCCCGCTGTTCCTCCCACAGCCCCACCAGTTAAGGTAGGGTCATCACCACCGTTCAAGGGATGCTCCTGCAGAAGGTTGGGCTGGTTTTGCAATGCGTTATGGGCACTGTGTCACGCTTCATATGAATCCACTGTCAGGGCAAAAAATGCCAATTTTCAGCCACCAAAGCCAGATCTAAACATTTCTCCAGGAACCTGGGGGAAAATTGCTATGCAACTTCTCTTCCCACTTTTTTTTTTCCTTTGATTGAAGGACTCGCACTAGAAATAAGTGATAGTTTTTGTGAGATGTCTATTTCTGATAAGTTTTTGCCAGCCTGCCAGAAAACACCCAGCCTCACACAGTCCTTCTCTTTCATTTTTGCAAGGGAATATGTGTGATTTACAGCTTTGCCCAAATCTCCAGAGCAGCTCTTGTCATTGTCTTCTTTGTCACCATTATTTATCATCATTTCAGTTCTTGCTGAACCTGAAAAAGAGAACACCATAGTGAATTACCAGGCAATTGAACAAAGGGGGGAGTTGGGGGGGTTGTTTGAAGTTGGCAGAAAAAAAAAAAAAAAGGGAAATAAAACAGGAATAATCAAAATAATCACCTGGAGTGATTACCACAGCTTTTGAGAGAGCTGGCACTGATCGCCATCCCCAAAGCTTGAAGACGTCATCATGCAGCCAGAGTTTGTCTTATCAGGTGGAAATCAAAGCCTCCCCTTGGATGAATGAGACTCCGGCTCAGACGTTTTAGTGTGTTCCTCCCTCTTGTAAGGCTAAGGTGACTTGTAGAGCTATGCTGTGAAGATTTATTCTGCAATACACTGACTTTACAGCGTCCTTTCTAAAGTGCTGAGATGACAACTCTTCAGCCGGACCCCGGTGCCGGGACCAAAGCAGGCACGTGGCGTTTGCAACCTACCCTTCACCGGTCAGATATTAAAAATGGATGCTAACAACTGGGAAAAGCAGTCCTTTTTGAATAACCACTATTAAAGGAGCACACAGCTTTCCTGGGCTGCTCTGCCCATAGTCTCTGTGGCAGATTCCTCTTCCCTACTAGGCTCCTAGAAATAAAGTGCAATAAACTGTCTTCCAAAACAGGATGATAACTGCTAGCTTGGGCTTGGGTAATGTTTTTCCCAAATGCTCTGATCTCTTATCCATCACTCTTATCCGTGTCAGATGGGTTTTCTTCATTTTTCCCCTTTGCCACATGAGTGTAGTTTTTCTTTAATTTCCTTAATTTTTAGTGTAAAGTTAGATTTGAAAACTCAGAACCGGTAAGGAGCAGAAAAGCTACTGTTAAAAGATGTAGAAGAGGGCTATACTCCCAAAAGAGTTCTTGAAGTTCTTAAATTGTCTTCTAATTATTACTCATTAGTAGGGCTGAGCACTTGCTTTGTGCATCGTCCCTGACTGCAGTGGAGCGGGTGGAAAAGCCACCCCGCAGACGACACCACTAGAGGCCACTGTTGTAATTTAGCAGGACACTTCAGAGGGAAAGAACTACTCACTCCAGCAATTATTAATTCCGTAATGAAGTATTCAATAGGAGAGGGCCACGGAGCCAAGGAAAGGGATCTTATTTGTTTGCTTTTCTTCTCTTTAGCTCTAAAGACGGAGTTTGCATAATGAGCTGGAGGATTTGCAGGGATGGTTAAACAAATTTTGTTGGTTTGAATGGTCAATAAAAATCCAAACGTCCGGAAGAGCCGGTGTTGAGTTGCTCCTGGCTGTCACTAAGGACCAAGGGCAGAGCCGAATGGTAACATCCCCAGTGCACACATGCCACAGCTCAGACTTCCACAAGGAAAAGCCAGCTCATGACACCAGTTCACGGTGACACCAGTTCACGGTGACACTGGGACATGCTGGAGCACAGACAAGGATGAAGGCTGCCTGCAAGCCTGGCTGTGAAGGGAAGAAAAGTGCCATGGGCTTTTCTCTGCTTCAGTTTTGCTGGCAGAGTCAAAGCTGAACCTGGGAAACTCTGGAGTCAGCTTAACCAGAATTGCTACAAAACCTTAGAAAATAGAGAAATATTTTACTTTTTACAGTTACCAGGATTTTTCTCCCCGTGTTACTCCCTCTCTCCCATCCCTGCTGGGTTTCAACATCTCTCCTTCTTGCTAGGTTTGCTTTAGAGGACAAAACCATCAAAATTGGCACAGCCAGAGACTGCAATAGGGTTCCCAACCCTGGACCCCCACAGCAGTGAGTGCTGCACACCCCCAGGGCAGTCCTGTCTCCTGGGAAGGGAACACTAAGGGATTAGGTGGGCTCAGCTGCCTTCTCTTTCAGGATAAAAAGTCACATCAATCTCAGTTTCCCTCCAGCAAATGCTCCCCAGGAGCCCCTCAAACCCATTTTCCCACGCAGGGGATGGGTGGGGGTCTCACGATGTCATACTGAGTTACTCTCCCAGTACTGCTTCAATGCAGGTGATGCTGGTTCTAAGCTGCTCCATTAATAACTCTTCTTCCCTGACTCCAAATGACTTGTGATTTCATGCTACAGTGAGCGACAGGCAAATCTCTTCCAAGACATCATATCCAAGACATCATACCCATGTTCATCCTGGCTGGAAAAGCAGCTGGAAATGCCTCCTACACCCACGGCAGTGCACGGATATGTCGCGTCGGTATTTGAACTCCAGAAGCAAAGTGTGAGCCTTGTCCATGCAGAAAACAAGGTCTGACCCCGGAGGAAGCAGCAGTTTGGACTCTGAGGTGTCTTTTGTAGATATGCCACTAGAGGGGAACAAAGATCTATAATATTTCCCAGATTTGCCGAGAGCTTGGAAAAGCCTCCTGCAATCTGGGGACCACAGTGCCCACCCGGAGATGACTTGGTGCCAGCACCGTGTAAATGCTTTGCCTTGTCTCCGACAAGAAAAAGCTCAATCAATTTTATTAATTGCATTTATCGCAAGCAAAGAAGAGCAAAAGCAATTATTTTTTTTTCCCTGAGAATCTGCGAATTTTACTAAGCACTGGCAGCTGCATCAGGTGAAAAATGAAGAAAACAATATAGCCTTTGGCAATACTTTTTCCGATAACATTATCTCTAAATGGGGTGTTTGTGATATACGTGGGAGATACATGTGTAAAAAAATAAAGACATTAGTTCCAAGCCATTCATACTTTACACTGAGACCTTTATAAATGAAGTACACACTCATTTCTTTGCAGTTTATCTAGAAATAATAAAGGTTGATAACGTGATTATTAGGTTATTCATTATGGAGGCAGCATTCATTTGCAATAATCTGGAGGCGTTAGAGCTGAAGGTCTCTAATTATGATGCTTTTAGAGGAAACATACATAAAAGAGAAGTAGGGGGTTGCTTGTTATTGTCTCCATAAAATTAGTTCCTAGATGAAAAGGAAAGGGTCAGAAAATTAGTTAGTGACTTAATTAGTTTAGAGAAGAACTGTAAATTACCTGAAAAACTAATGTTGGAAAGCTTTAATGCACGAGAGAGGTGTGCTGCAAACACATCATAAATTCTCACAGAAATACATCCCCATGGCCATGAATAACCTTTTGGGGTCTAAATTCTCTCCCCAACATTTGTATGACAATTGCCAAAAAGCAATGAGCAAAATGACCCATCTAAAGTGACATGTGCTCCTTCCACCTTGTTGAAAATAGTTCCTGCCAAAAAGGGGTGACCGCCTCTGGGATCACCCTGATGGGTGAGGACACGGTACATCTCTTCCCCAGCCACGCTGGACCTGTTTGTTTGGGACACTGAAAGTGATTCACCACAAAATTATGTTTCCCAAGAGGACTGAAAAATAGTTGGACACTGAATCTCAATATAAATCAGCCAAGAGTTAATGTTTATTTTTTATCAGAGTAATGGGAAAAGTTCGAGCAAGCCGGCTAGATTCAGGGTGAAGTCAAACTCCCAAACTTTCTCTTAAATTAGGCCCAGCGGGGGTGTAAAAGCATCCTTAGGGACCGCAGAGCTCTGCAGGAAATTATGCCAGCTCCACCAACTCGTGTTCATTATCAGTGTCGCTCACTCATGTCACCTCCACAATTATTTTAGGACCTGTCACCAGTAACATTCTCCCACCAGCAAATGTTTCCAGCTCGCTCTAATGGGGAGGCTGAAGTTCGAAGCAAAACTTACCTCTGCACCTACTCCTTCGCACTTACTGCCTTTTCCCACCACTGCTGAACAGAAAGCAGCCCGCCCGCGTCTGGGAGCTGATGGGAGGCACTTCGGAGCGTGGGGGCTGTGCAGCTTCCCGCACTCAGTAAAGGGGGGGAGGTGGGGTGGATGGGCAGCTCTGAGAAGCAGACCCAGGGGTAAGCTGGGGTCTGTAATGCAAGAACTTTAATCAACAAGATCCAAAGTTTGAGGGAAATGAATGTCAGGCACCTGTGGAGGTGCTAATGGTGTAGGAAAAGGTCAAAGAGGAGATAAGCAAAGTCCACCCTGTTATAAGGCTGTCATCCAGATCCTGACGGCTGATCAGCTTGGATACACATTTATTAGCTTCCAGAAGATTTTCTGAACATTGTAGGAGATGGAATAAAAGAGCTTGGCACACAAACACAGAATAATACAGGTTTGAAGGGACCCCACAGGTCTCTAATCCAGCCCCCTGCTCAAATCAGGTGTAACCTCAGGATGAGATGACACTGCCCACACCTTCACCTGGAGGAGCGTCAACTGACTCTGAGGGTGGAGGCTCCACAGCTTTCCTCTGCCCCTGTGCCAGGACACAACCACTCCCACTGGGACTGTTTTCCATCTACTCCATATCCTGCTGCAAGCTGTGTCTGTTCTCTCCTGCCTGGGAAGGGTCCAGCTCCACTTCTCCTAGAAGCCCCCCCTCACCTTCCCTGCTCCAGCTCTCCACCACCAACAGTTGCCCCTCTGCCAGTGTAGGCACCGTCTCTGCACAGGGGCAACTTGTCCCACACTTCTTTTCGGCTACTTCTGCCCTGAAACAGTGGAGGTTGTGAAAGGCGCTGGCTGCAGCTCGAGTTCAGATGTGAATATGCCAGACGAGTCACCGTCGGAGGCTGCAGGGACGAGCCGTGTGCTGGAAGGAGGCAGCTTTGATTAAGTGGATTATGCTGGAAATAAGCACCAGACAAAGCACTGAAATGTTGACATGAGCTATAGCAACGAGAAACGGCAATGATTAATAAGCTGCAGTACTGTAACTAATCAGTATTTGCAAGCACTTTGGACCTGGAAAGTGTCTGCTGAGAACTGTTCGCTGTGAACATTTCCTATATGATGTTGACAGATCATAGAATCATTGAGGTTGGAAAAGACCTTTAAGATCATCAAGTCCAACCGCAAACTTCCAAGTCCACCACTAAAAATCGTACAGATATCTTCACAACAGGGAAAGGGGCTGATGATTTCTTTGGTGGAAGGGACGTTTTAATGATGGTTTTTTCACACAGACACATCATGTGCTCGTCGTGGGCTGCAGGATGTCACCCGTTCCCTGCCCTGTGGCTTTGTGCCTCCCCTGTGCATTAGGGTGCGTCACTTCCAGCTCCATCACCTCCCTCCTGCCCCGTTCTCCAGCCAGCAATTTCCCAGGTTTAGCGTGAGCAGCGCACACAGATCAGAGTCCGTTATCAAATTTCCTCTCATACCAAGTTCAGCTGGTAGATGTGCTAGAGAAGAACATACAATTTCATTCCAGTATAAGCCAGCAAATAAAAAGCCACTTGCTGTGAGAAACCTCCACCCTTCTTGTAAACATTTCTAGGGGAAAGTGAACGGAGGGCCCCGTCTTGTCACCGCCGGCACAGACACCCCACGTCCTTCCCCAGACACTCTGTCCTGAGACAACAGGTGAAAAGCAAGTTCACGGAGAATTTTTTCTTCCTCCAGTTTCCCTTTTCTTCCCC
>NW_010225108.1:31524-125261 GCF_000690775.1 Eurypyga helias
GCCCCCTGTCTCACCCGCCTGCCTTTTATAGTGCAACACATGTCAGGGTTCATGTAACAAAAAGAATTTCTAATGTCAGGCAAATAATTTTTCCATCTGTGGTTTTTTTTCTCCCCATTTTATATTTTTTAACGGAAGTGGCATCTGCGAGGTGCTGGCTGTAACCGATACGTCCAGGAGTTGCGCAGTTCATTACCCGCAGCCCGCTGTCGGCATGCCATTTTTGGCTGCTCCAGCTGTTGTTATGGAGAGGGCATGCATCAGTTCAGCTGACAGCTGCAGGCTCGCCGAGAAAATGAAAGTTGTTTTTTCCTGTTCAGCAGTTGTCTTAGCCCTCCCAGCACACCCTGATGGGGTTTTCTAGTAACAGGCTAAGGTTAGAAATCGTGAAAAATGTGCACAAGTGTCTTGACGTGGGACAGGTCTTGCATTTCCCCCGGTCTGCTTTTGGAGTGGTGCATCCCCAAAGAGGGTTGAGTACGATCCTGGTTTACCTGGTTGGGCAATGACAGGGACCCCGAGAAAGTCCGAGCTGATCCAGGTTGAAAAAATTCACATCAGATGCTGCAGGAGTGTGATGAGAAGTGGGTGTGAGTACTGGGGGAAGAAGGTCCTCCAGGTCCAGCATTTGAAATGTTTCTGTCAAAACCAGCTCTGAGCAGCAAGGATTAAAGAAGAGGGGTTATTTCCCCGGAAAACTATTAGAGATGGACTTCACTGGACAGCCTTTCTTCCTGTTGATGCTCAGCTGGTGTGTAGGAGAGATGATGACCTGACCATCCCATGGCCATGCCATCGGTCACCCACACACCCTTTGTTCCCCTATCCCGATCCCTGGGAAATGCCCTCTGGGTGTGTAGGACCAGGCAGGGCTTTCACCCATTGACAGATCTGAGAAATACAGAGGATGACCGGCACAGGTCCGGGTTCGTCGTCTGCCTGCGTGAGCCAGCGCTCGCTGAAGGGAAGGAGAGGTTTTGTCAGACCTCGAGCAACATGTGTGTGTGATTAAAGGCATGTTAATGAAGATAAATCTTTAGGTATGTACTGAAACCCTACCTGCACAATATAACAGCAACAGCAGCCGTAGCCTGACAACCCTTCTGCTTGCACTGCCGTAATGTAACCAGATCTTTTAATCTGGCTGGCTGGGATGCGATTATCCCTCATGGTTCAGCATCAGAGACGTCAGGATCCCAACCCGGAGCCCTGTGTGGGAGCAGGGGGCTGTCAGTATCCTGCATCGCCGCAGCCCCCCCGCATTACAATCACAGCCCGGCCCGCGGTGCGAGCGCCCATGGGTGCCACCCCGCTTACACAACCCTAAGCCTTGACGGCAGGTCCTTCGCCTTCGAAGGAGGGGCTGATTTCTCATTAAATGCCTTGTGGAGGTGGAAATGCTCTTTCCATTGCTTTCCTGCCCACGCTCCTCCTGTGAGATCCCACACATGTGGCAATCAAAGCTAGGGAACCAGCCTGCCTTTCCGAGTATTTCTCACTGCTTTTGAGCCTGTTTGGGAACGTGGCAGGGAAGGCACCAAGGGATTTACAGCCCTCCGTGCCCTCCTCTGCATTGCTCTGGAATGTCCTGGGGCTTGCACCTACGATGGGAATGGCAGCTTGAGTGGTATCACTTACCACATACTGTTTTCAGATCTGCAACATGGATACAGGAGAAATATTTCTCCCTAGCAGAGCATCATTAAGGCAAAAATCAAGAAGATTTGTTTATCTTTCCAATAAAGGCATCATGGGAAGGATAATTTCCTACATGCTAAAATACAGACTGTATCACACCAAGAAAATTGAAGGAAATATTGCTCATCTATTCCTCTTCAACTGCCAAGGCATTTTCAAGCATCCTTCTTTTATTAAATGCCACATGAGACCTTTTTTTAATACTACATGAAAGAAAGGCACTTTATTAGGTAAATATAATGAAATAACCATGTGTTGTTTCTCACTTCATGGCAAATGTTTCTACTTCCTGACAGTATTGATTCCAGATCGAAAAATGCTGCTTTGTCCCAGTACCACTTACCTTTCATACAATCTGTTAAACTCAGCCTAGGAGCTGTGTAAAATTTCCTTTTCCATCAAGTTTCCTTGACTTTTTTTTTGTAGTACAATACTTGTGGAGTCAAAATTATTGCTCAAACTCAACTATTCATTCCAGTATATTCCATTCTGGTATTGTGTGGGGAGACCCAGAGCCAGCTCCAGGAGACATCGATGATGACTTAGAATGCAAAAGGCAGTGGAAAACCAGCTCCTACCCCTCTCTGTCCTGGACATCACAGTCCTAGGCTGCATGGCTGGCTCCTGCAGCTGAAGGCAAGGTCAAGGTGTGGAAGGAGGTGACTTCTCTGTGTGACAGGGGGACAAAACAGCCCCCAAGCTTCTGTCACCTCCCCCATCTCTCTCAGTTCCCATCTGGCCAGGGAGCAGCAAGCTCATCTGTACAGATCGCTCCTCCTGGTTGGCCACTTACCATGGCACTTCTGGATCTCCTGCCTGACCTTTAAGATTAGTTGGCAAACTCCAGGCATGGAAGCAAGCCTGAGAAGAGCCAAGGCATCTTGGGAAAGGTTGGATGACCCTGGAATCACTACACAGGATATCTCTCATACCTTACATGCCCTTAGGGTTTTCCTCCAGCTCTTGGTTTTGCTGCCAGGCACAAGGAGAGCAGCCATGCCTGCCTCTGTCTGGAATGGGATCTCTGTCACAGCTGGAATGGGTGATCCCATTCATGTTGGACACCCTTCACAATTACTGCTCACGTGTGCAACAAAACGTGCTCTGATCCATACCCTGTGCTGCATGACATAACCCCATATCAGTTACTGCTGATTTCCTTCTTTCTGTCCCTTCTAGCCTTCTTCAGACACATGCAAATTCTTCACCTCCTACATCAAATGCATTTCGACCCACTTCCTCCAGACACTGACTGGGGAAAACTTGGCACCAAGAGCCCACTGCATATAAGATGACTTTTCGGTTGTTGTTTTAAGCAGTTTTAAGCTGTTGATTTATTTAAAGGTCCACATCTTCCCAGCATCACCAAACATCTGATGATTTTATTTCGATTGCCTGGTTATTCATGGCCAGCCTGCTTTTCCACTCACCCAAGACTCTTTCAGTTATATATATATAAAAAAAAAGAAATGGTGGATGTTTATTTTATCTCTTTTCCCCAGAGAAGGAGTTTAATAATTTAGCAGCAGATATGAAACTGCTCCATGAGGAGTAATTTGTTTTAGGGGGGAAAAAATGAGATGATTTTTTTTCTCTCTCTCCCAGATCCCCATATATAAAGGTAGGGTTTGCTTTGGATCATATTCACTCTCTGAAGACTTGGTTTTGCTATTAAAATCTTTATTTCACTACAGATTATTCTACCATTCCTTTGTCTCTCTGCTATTAGTCTGCTTTTGGTATGCAGCTGTCACCATGGCTTTTAGTAACCTGCTTTCTATTGGTTCCCAGAAATGGTTTATATCCCCTTAGAACAAGCCAATAAAGGATTTCAGGTGCTTTTTAACCTGCCAAATGCAGCTCATCAAGGGATGCATGGAAAGGAAAGGCAGGAAGCAACAGATTTTTTGTCACAGCTTATTTACTAACCCTGTATTTTGAGTTTATTGCTTGCTTGGGCTCTACGAGAACTTCTTTCCCGTATGAAACAGCACCTTGAATGCCTGTAGTGACCAACACAGGGAATGACAAGACCAGTGTCACTAAGTGAAGGATACCAGTCCCTCCCCCTGCACGCTGCCCACGTGCACCCAGAAAATGAGTCCCTTCCACGGCGATTGCAAGAGCAGGGCCCAGCAAACCGCATTCCTAGACTGGTGACTGTCAAAGGCCCTTATACATATTTCCCAGAAATTTTAGAGGTTTAATGGCCTCTGAAATCACCAAGATCTTCCAAAGATCTATTCTCCGAAGACCTGTAAGAGCTCGGTATCTTGCCAACCTTGGCGTCTCTGTCAAAGGGGGCTGAAGTTGACTGAATTATTGCAGGCGAGGCAGACAGACGGGCGCATTCACGGCAGCCACACAGGGCTCCTTTCACCAGCCAGGTGAAAAAAAATTCCAAACCCTGCAAGTCCATGCTCCGCTTTTCCCCAGGATCCTGAGCCCAGCCCTGATACGCAGGTCCCCCGTGCTCCCGAACACGGGACCTCCCTCCCCGAGGACACCCCACCACCACAGATCCCCACGAGCTGCTCACATCCCCCTGATGGGGAAAGCGGGATTAAATAAACAGCAGGTTCTGTAACTGCTAACTCCTAAACAGTATCACTTTTGGCAAAGCTGTTTCGCATTCTGACCAAGTGGAAATTCTTCTTCATAGCTGAGGGTTGGATTTTTTATTTTTTTAATTCACTGCTTTTTAATTTTTTCCAATAGTTCTTGCGGGTTTCCCCCCCTCAGTCATTTTTAATGTGCGGCACATAATAATATGAAGCTAAGGACACTGTTCTGATAATTCCTCGAGCAGCCCTAGCGAAACACTATCCAGATGTGTTGCTGTTTTTTCTGCAGGGGGAATGCATTGTGCATGTCAAGGAAAAAAAAAGAAAGGGCAATTTTCCCCTCCGCTTGGCCTTCGGTTTTAAATGAAGTGAGGTAGGCCACCATTTTGGGGCCAGAAGATGAAAACCAGCACACCCAACCCTTCCAATAACCTAATGAGGAAGGATCCAGAAGAGTTCATTTGAGGAAGAAAAAGCGGGAGAGAGAAAGAGAAGGGGAAAAAAAAAATATTGAGGCTTAGGAATCAGGAGCAGAAATATGAGCCTTGTTCCTTGTAAGCTTGGATAATCTCAGTCAAAAACCACATGAATCAATTCAAGCTGAGTCCAGACTGCTGTTCTGTACACACATGTACACACACACGCTTGCACACACTGCATTTGCTCTCTTTTATAACATTTTAGTGTCTGCTGCTTTGTTGGGAACTGTTGGGAAACACATTTGCTCTGTTCCCACTCACGAGGAGGGCTGAAAATGTTTTGATGTTATAATAATTGGACTTTCACACCCTGAGTGTTTTCAAAGCACTGCACGAGCATTATCTAATAATCCTCAAGGCAGCTCAGTGAGGTAGGTAAAAGTCAGCATCATTATCCTCATTTTACAAACCGGGGTGAAACCAAGACAGGGGTGATATATGCCTTGCCCAAGGCCACACAGCACGTCGATGGCAGAGATGGGATTAGTGCTAAGGAGCTGCTGGCTCACGGCCCGGGATCAGGGCTCCGACCACTGGCCCAGGCTTCCCCTGGGATGGAAATGCATTTGTGCGTGAGCGAAAGAGGGCAGAAAGGGAGGGGAGGGCAAACGTGCAGGAAATATGCACTGTAATGAGTAGCGCAGGAGCGTTTTTGTGCCAAAGGGATGGGCTCAGGGAGCAAAATGGTGTTTCCGATGTCCTGTCTTGCAGGCAGAGAGGATGCTGGGCTGCAGGGAAGGAGCTTTTTCAAGGCAGAGGATGGTTGGTTGGTTCATTTCTGACCGACCTCCTTCAGACAAAAACGAGTTGAACTCCGAAAGGGAGTGAGCAGCAGGTCTCTGCTAATGGGGCTCCTCCGGACAGAGATGGATGAGGGAGTGCTGACCCCGGCAGCTCTGCTGGCAGGGGAGCAGTGACAAGCAGCTGGTAGTTGCAACTACCTCCCCCGAAACAGCTGGATCTGAAGGAGGACATCTGGACGCAGTCTGGGTGGTTTGCGAGAAACAACGTCCACTGAGTCACCGAAGAGAGTGAACCCGGGTCTTCGGGATGCAGAACGAGCCACCGGCGTTTGCTGCGGGGACGGGGCTGCAGGACGGTTGCGGAGATGGACTGGGCCTCCCACGGCGCAGAGGTGGGGGGAAATAACTGAGTTAGGGGGTCACGTGCTCCGAACCCTGCCCCGGTGTCCAGGGACTGTGGCAGATCAGAGCTGCATGTGAACCACCCAAATCCTAGAAATCCAAAGGCGTGCACAGAGACTCCACATCCTACAAACACACTGGGGCCAAAGAGCCAAACAGCAATGCAACAGGTGGAGGAAAACTATGAAATCCCTCCAAACCTTCCCTGTGGCTGCCAGTCCTGGCTTGGCTAAGCCGCTGGAGGCTTCCAAAGCTCCAAGAGGGCTTTTTTTTCCCACGCAGAGATGGGTCTGCCAAACACACATCCCACTGCCAGCCACGGCTGTGCCCAGAGCCTCTTGGGAGATGGGACCCTCCAGCAGAGCACCTGAGGACCCCAGTTTCAGGAGTTTATCAGCCCCTCTCTCTGGCTTTCTGCAGCAGGTGAAGCTCCTCCAGTTTCTCGATCGCAGTTGCCTGTTGAACACCTGTGCCAAGCAGCGCTGCGTTTAGCCAATTTACAGTCACTTCTGTCGAGTTTTCCCTGCTCCAGAGCTACTGCCTGACTTCCCAGAGCAATATCACAGCACAGCATTCATGAAAAATCTCTTGTAAACACCAGAAAATCCAATTAGTGACCACCTCTGTGGATGCTTCACCCGGCAGGAAAATTAACTCAGTGCTTGCACCTTCTTAGACATCAAAGCCTCAGAAGAGCAAGAAATCAGCATAGAAAACCAAGTTTTACTAGTTCTGGTGCTCAGGGCTGTTTCTTACCAAGATCATAGAAAACACCCTTGGGGTGTCCTTCTCCACACTAGCAGGAACACTGGTTACAGGATTAAGTCCAGCTCTGTTTCCTCCAAAATTTTACTGTCTGCAAAATGGTTACAGGGTTTGCATTGAATCGCTGTTTGCTCTGTGAGAACCCAAATGTTCCCTGTTTTGAGGCTCCTTTTGCCTTCGACCCCAGGTGACAGGTTGCAGATGACGAACCTTTTGCCAGCCAGTTTCCCAACCCAAGAAACACGGTATTTCTGAAGTCAGCCGCAGGACTGTAATGCCAGATCCATCACCCACTCCAAAACTGGCATCAGAGCCCACCCTTAGGGCAGGCATTTATTAATTGCAAGTGCAGGTAAAGGCTGCACTCGCTGGGTACCCACCATGTGAGGTGTCCAGACCTGTGGCCGCTGCAGCGTACAGCTCCTGGGAGTTGGAGTCCCTTCTCCCGACTTAGGCTGGAAGTTCATCTCAGTTCATAACACTTGTGTTTTACCTTTGTTCTGCTTCCCTATGCATAAGCCCGTGGCCTAGAGGGAGAAACGCTGCTTGAATGTGCAGGAAACCTGGGCTAGATTCCCATTCTCTTGCTCCTTCAACTACTTTAAAAGGAAAAGGAGTGGGGTTTTCCAGCCACATGTGTGTCACATTCATGCATCTCGTTAATGCAGCATCGCGGGGAGCTTGCTCTCCAAGCCTCATTACCTTTTGTCTCCAGCTCATGGAACGGAGCAGACGCTTGCCAGACCGTGGTATGCAACGCTTACCCCTTGAAAAAATCTTTAAAGAATTTAAACCTTGCATAGACGTTTTAAGCAACCCCAGCTGCCAATTCCACATGAGACAATCTTAAGATAAATGGAGGTGTGTAATCAACCAGGCGCTGGTGAAGGAAAGAACCACCATTCAGGTAAGCAGCTTGTTAAATTTACTGGTGTGCCCTGGGTGATTGCACTAAGGGTTCACCCATGTCTGTCCACACTTTCTTACAGTGCCACTTCTACGGTGCTCAACACTGCAATTAGGTTGATTTATATTAAACATTGTTACTGCTCCCTTTCCCTATGTTCCTGTCTTTGGGAAGCCTGGAGATTTTTGACAGGAGTCAACCATAACTAAAAGGAGTGGAAAATGGTCGAGCGACTGGGGGTCTGGGCTCTGCTCCTTGTGATGCCACAGACCTCATCGGGGGGAGCAGGTAGGCTAAAAGAATGAAAAAAAAATGGTTTGACTTCAGGAAACCCACAGCACCTGCTCGTGGGTGCTCGCAGCTCCTGCGGAGGGGAGGGATTGACCCTCTCTGGTCGTTCTCCTGGCAGCAGAGCACTTGGAGCAAGACTTCAAGCAGGTAGAAATCACCTGGCATGGGGATTTCATGGCAAACCCATCTCTCGGGCGAAAAGTTTACTGTGTGGGGTGGATCTTTCTGAAGTGGGAATTGCTGCCGGGCAGAGGGCCAGCCCTGAACTGCCAGAGCCCTCAGGGCTCACTTAACCCCCGCCTGGCACCCCGAGTGCTGAGCCCACGCTGCCGCTCGGCTTTGATACGGCCTCGCACCCCTCAAACAGCACACGGGGGCATCAAACGAAAGCCCCCGAGCCTGCAGTGCTCAGCCCTGCCCACCTCTGCCTGCGCTGCCGGCGCCAGAGCCCACGTAGCACCCTCATCCAACCTCACCAGCCAAGCATTTTCCCGAGAGCCATGGCAGATTTTGGGACAGAGCATCACCCTGCCCTTGCTGAGCATGCTGCAAGGTCCACTCGGTGCTGCTGGGGCAGCGGGTGCTGCTGACAGAGACTCGTTTGGGTGGAGATTTGCAGAAATGAAGCGCACCAGGAGTAGCTGGACAAACTGAATCCAGTTGAAAGAGTTTAAGGAAAGGCTGGTGGGAAAGGGGCTGCCACTGTCACCCAGCTGCATCCATGTCCTCACTTAACCGCACTTGGCCTCCTCTGAGCTGACACCTCGTGGCACTTCTCCCACCGCGCTTGTGCTCCACTAAACCGGCTAAGCCGTAATGCAGATTTACTGCAGCAAGAGATGAGAAGAAGATCTTGGGTGTCTGCTGCAGGGCAGGACTGAGGGGGATCAGAAGTCACTCCTCTTGTGTTGGGACCTTGCTCTAACCGTGGACCAGCTCCAGAGGGTGGCACTGACCTTGGCGGACAGGACAGCTAGCCTGCAAGGCTTGGGTCGCCCTCCTTGCCCTAATCCACACTGGATCAGCTGATTTCATTTCTAATTTCCTCACACATGTGCTCAAGCACAGCTGTGGAACATGAGCCGAGTCTGCAGAGGAAATCCTGAGATTTACACAGGCCCCAGTGGATTATAAAAACCTGGAAACCGGACAGATAACACTCATGTAACAGACTCGAAACATGCTGAGGAGAAAAAAAAAATCACAATAGATTAAAACCTGCTGTTCTCTGCAAAATGTAAAAGTGTCTTTTCCAACACTTTGAACTACTGTGTTAAAACTCGGTAGGTAGCTATCGTTTCAAAGGTGCAATCTTCAGGAGGATTTCTTCTTTTTTTTTTTTAACGGATTTGGTAAAGTTGCAATAAAAGAGTTCTTAAAAGGGCTTGACCTGGAGGGCTGCAAGCTTTTTTGCCTGGCGAGGTTTGTTTCTAAACTGTGTGCAGATTCCAGAGCTTCTGAGAACTCCCAAAATCTGAACTGGCGAGTGATGTTAAATGCACAAGGTAGTGGGAGTATGAAGTAAACATTTCTTGTTGGGAGATGTTACGTTTTCCATCCCAGTGGAACCAGTTGGACACTGTGTGTGTTTCTGACCAGGGACAGATAAATCTATTTTCCCAGTTTCTCCCTGCCTACAGAAAGCACAGACTTTGAGGCTTTGGCTTCACTGCAGCCTGGGAGATGACCCAGCCAGAAAAGATTTCATTCACAGGTCGGATGCTCAGCTGATTTCACAGCGTGAATTCGCCACGGTGCCCGTATCACTCTGCACCATTACCTGTATCTTGTCGTTTTGCAGCCCATTGCATATAGAAATGCTTTTCTTCCCAACTGCAAAGCAATAACAGCCACGGCCACCATTTCCTTTATGAAATGTCTTTGTCCTGGTTCATGTTTTCACCTGTTCTGTGCCCATTGCCCCTGTTTCTCTGTTTGCTTAGACCTTCCTAATAACTTCAGCTAATGATTGATCTGGAATGGATGACCACTGTCCCAGGGACATTTTCATATTCCCCGTATCAGTAGTGTGTGATGGACTTTTTTTCCATGTATTTTCCAGTGGGCTACTGGCTCAGAGATGCCATTTTTGTGCTCACTGAGGTTTCCAGCTGCATCAGTGCCGAACTCAGTGGGATCAAAAACAGGCACAAGGTCAGACTGTTTTTTCTTAAGCTGTCAAATGTGATTTATTGCTTTCCTCAGGATCAATGACTTAAGAGTTTGGGTTGTCAAGCTGTGCTGGGTCACGTCCATCCAGGGCAGTTAACAGGGCCAGAACCTCTTATTTCAAGGCCCCTTGTTCCCCCAGGACCTTGTGTGAATCTCAGTTCCATTTTATCTTGGGCATCAAAAGAATTTTGAGGAGAGGTCAGATAAAAGTTTGGGGGTTTCCTCCCCCATTTCTATGAAGAACAAACCAAGATGGTTTGGGGTTTGTGAAAGCAAAACCAGGTTGACTTGGATCTCAGATCTATTTTATCTAAGTCACCAATCTTTCATTTGAATTTGGGGTTTCCAAACCAAAACCCAGCTAAGACTTTGTAAAAAAACAAACCTGAAATCCAGCCTCCTCCACACATTCCAGGCGGTTGCTGAGAAGAATTCTCCTCCAAGTTCATTTTAATCAAACTGTGACAAGAAGAAACCTCAGCTGACATCCTCCTCCCACCCCAGAAAGAGCAAATCCTGTCCTGAGAGGGGCAGAAAGAAGAACAGAGAAAGACAGACAAGACCTGACTTGGTGTCTGCACTACCAACATGCTCCAAGACGGAGCTATTTAAATGCAAAGCAAGAACTCCAGGCATCTCACGACCTTTAGCATGGCTTGAGACACTGTGAAATGATGTTGCAAGTATCATATGACAGGGCAGAAGAAGTGCTGCTGAGATTTGCCTGGGCTGCTTAGGGTAGCCAAGAGAATAGAGTGATTGGAGCCTTGGTGCTTTGCAGGGTGATAGACAGGGTGTGAAGGTGCAGAGTGTGTTGCCTTGAAAGATGACTCTCTGAAGGATGTGGTTGTGTTGTCCTCAAAAAGGGAGCCACCTCTATCACAGGTGAGGTTAACATTTTAGGATGCACAAACCTGGGGCATGTAGGAGATGGGGCAGTGCAGGATGCTCAGCTTTAAAATGTGGGGTTACAGCATTTGTATTTTGAGCCCTTCTCTTAATATCCAGAAAGAATCAGGTCTTGGCAGATGGTCAGTGACAGAAAGAAGGAAATCAGTCTCTGCAGGTCAATTTTTCCACCAGTAATGCGATCCCACCACAAAAAGTAGTTTCCATCCTCTCCCCCAGGAATCTATGTCTCCCCTATTGGATCCAACTCTTTAAAAAAATTGCTTCCTATTTAAAAAATTGAGTTCCCAACTCTAAATTGGTATGTAAGTCCCTTCTATCATGTTTACCAAGGTATCTGTTCTGCTCTACACGTCAGCTATCAGCCCCAAGGGTTTTGTGACATAAACTGTGGCTTTTGACCGAGAATCAAAGCTTCCTGGGGTGAGTGCTGTGTGTTTTCTTTTGCATTTTGCAGCTGTCCCACTTCAGCAAGTAATAAGTAGCCAAATTAAAAAAGGCCCATTCTATGCAGCTAGAAAACGTTCACAAAAACGATCTTTTTTTTCATTTGGTACCCTCTGTAGCATTTATTTGGTGCATGTTACAGGACAAATTGAATGGGAAAGTAGAATGAGAACCTGCAGTGGTGCCTTTATTATTTAGTCCAGCCTTTCCACATTTGACTGTGCATAACCCAGAGAGCAGCAGAGATCCTGCAATGGTCTAGAGAGCAAAGTCAGACACAAGGAGAGCTCCCTTGTGTCCTAAATAAGTCCTCAGGGAGGGCCATGTACACCTTCCCTTTTGATTCCTCTAGATAAGGGCAGGGATGTCCAGCTCCTGAGCTTGCATTGACATGTGTGCCCTCATGCGTATCCCACTTGTTCATGGCCACCCCAATATTTGCTCTGACATGGGCACATTGCAGTTGACGATGCACTGCAGACAGGTCCACAGAAGACTCCCTTTATGCAGGCAGGGATCAAGAAACCCCAGATCTGGTACACAGTTGCACGCACACCCCCACGTCCAGCGGTAAGGACTGTCCTCGGACAAGCACAGCCACCCTCCTCCCCACGGGCACTGCGAGCACGCTCGCCACACGCGCGGTGCCAAACTGCATCCCACACGCTGCACTTCCACATCTGTCCGAGGAGGATCG
This sequence comes from Eurypyga helias, assembly GCF_000690775.1. Lineage (NCBI taxonomy): Eukaryota > Metazoa > Chordata > Aves > Eurypygiformes > Eurypygidae > Eurypyga > Eurypyga helias. Next base: position 43,599 of record NW_010225108.1, read on the forward strand.
TAACGCGCTGTAACAACCCGCTGGAAAGCCAAAGGCCCAGACTTGGGGGTTTTATTGGACCATTAACTTGGACAATGAAATTCTTCAGGGAGGATATTTCTTGAGACAGACAGTTTTGTCAAGCAGTTTTTTCCATCTGACCCTGGGCCCCGAAAGTAACGACAGCCTAAACACAGAAACGCTGTTTGCTGATTGGTACCACGATCCCGTGAAAGTCAACCATGAGCCTGGTGAATTTTCCTCTTTAATTAGGTGTGAAAAGTTAACGGAGCCGTGTGGCTCTCCCAGGGGAACCGTAGGGAGGCTGTTCCATGGACAACCCCTTTTCCACCCTGCCGTGCTGCAGACTTCATCCCCGTACAATCGCCCTTTGAAAGCCGGGCTATGGTTACAGCCCCAGCTTTCCTTCCCCTGATGGCAAACCAGGGAGAGCCTGGAAATCCTGTAACCCCTGGAGAGCCAAACAGTGCCTGGCTACATCCATTCCTCAATAGGTTTCTCTGCTGAGGGGTCTCAACCACCAAAATCACTTCTAGGCTGTTTTTTACTATGCATTTCAATGCCTCTTTGCTGCCTGAGAATCCGAAAGCGCTCTGTGTGCAGGGAGAAATTTGTCCTGCGATGTTCGTGATGCAGCTGGGAGTATCGTGGTTGTGTACTGTAACAACACAGGAGACCAAGACACTGGGTTATTCATTATTTCTGAGTTTGCAGTGAGCTAAAATCCTACTTAAAGGCCAAAATGAGGTTGTTGTGGGCTGTGCTTCCCAAGTGAAGTGGCACAGCACTGTGTGCCATCACCTCCAGACCTGAAGACAGGGAACAGGAGAAAACCTTTTCACTGGTGTTTACTGTAGATAATCATGGGTTAAAGTGACCTGCACATCGCCTTACTAAGGAACTTCCAGCGTACCCCCATGTTTGCACTACTGAGTCTGAGATGCACAAAACTCCGCTCACCCGACAGCAGGAGCCCTGGGACGGGGAGCTCTTAATCTCAAACACAATAAAAAACTGTGGGCATTTAAGGCAAATGAAAGTGGTTTAGCCTTAATTGTCCTTTACTAGAAGTCAGTGCCACAGCCAGGAAGGCATCTGGCTCCTTCACTCACTGATCAGCTCCCCAGCACCAGCTCAGATTTTCAGACATTCCCTATTTCCTTATAAATTGCAGCCCTGCAACAACATCAGGTTGTACAACACCACTGGCAAGACCGAGGTGAAGTAAAAACTCCTGAGCAGGAGGAAGGAAGAGGAACAGGAGGAGCACTTTGATTTACCAGCAAGAAGAAGGATGAGGTAGAGAGGGGTCACTGGCCAGTCCCCAGCTGATGTGCTGCAAAGGGAATGACTCTCACCTGGTCCCGGAGGGATGAAAGTTGCAGAGAGGTATTTATCACTCAAAACCCCCGTCTTGCACCATGGGTTTGTGCAGCACCCAGAACAACAGCTTTCTGGCCAGAATGCTTGTTAGCTGTGACTGTACAAGAAGAGAGAGTTGGGAAAGAAGGAGAGTATTCAGGTCACTGACACCAGATAGTTTAAGTCCAACCAAGTCTTAACCATTAATAAGAGACCTGCTGACTGACTTTGGCAGTTATCTTCAGATAAAAACCTCAAATTTTACGAGATTTCAAGTCTTAAACTGCCTAAGTCTTAATGAAGAGGCATTCTTGCTCTAACAAGTGGCCTGTTAGGCAGGCATTTATATTGACAATATTAAAATACAGTCAGCGTACCACACTTTTTCTTACAAACCTACAATTTATTGTTAAGATCTGACACCCTCACCTCCACACACAGAAATATCTGATTGCAGGAGTTAACCTTCCACGTGTACCTAATGTTTCGGTTCAAGTTTTAAGTGCCTTGCGCTGCATTAGTGGGGAGAAAGAGCAAGCCAGCAGCAAAACACAAGCAACCTCATAAATCTGTAGAAAACTCAAACCTGGAAGGATTTTAGATGACTGAATGCAAAGCAATGCAGTGTGTGCAGTAAGTGAAACGCTGCATTACTATTGGAGAGGGAAGATATTCGGTAGTACCTTCAAAGTTAGGTCTGAGAGTGTGTCTGCATGGCACGGCTGCGATGGCATGCAGCAACGCTCAGTTTTGCCGTAACCCAGCCAAACTGAGGATAGGGATAAGGACAACTGTGCTACTCTGGCATCTGCCTGACTCCGCTTACCTTTCTAGCACAGCTGAACAGCTGCTGCTGCTGCTGCTGGAGAAAACAGTTATTACCACTATCATTATCAGCAGCAGTGCACTAATTCCTATGCAAACATACCTTATGCAACATAAGCCAATAGTGTCCCAAGAATACACAGTATGATGATCTGATGGATAAGGCAGAAGAAACAATGCTAGAAGGGTCCCACTATCAAAGTAACATTAGTTTTTAAAGTATGGTGAGAGGCCGGAGCAGGTTGCTCAGATCGTGGGATAGGGCATGTGCTGTGACTGCGACCAGCTTGCACCATCCACGGTGCATGTTCGGGTCAGGCAGCTGGAGAAAGCTGCAGAAAATGAACAAAAAGCCATTACCACATACACACTGCAGATAAAGGCTTCAGCATTGCTTGCAGTTTTCCAAGGAACTGCCACAACAATGTCTGCTCACCAAACTAAGTGTTTGCAAAGTCTTCCAGAAACCTTCCGTGAGCCACGCTGTAGGCTTCGTGCCAGGAGGTGCAGTGCCTCTTGCTGTCTTTAGACTATTTACGTGTCTAGTTTGAGGCAATTTGGTGCATGGGAGGACTCATCCAGCCAACAGAGAGAGATGAGACTGAAGCCACAGTCACCTTCCTGACATAACCTGACTCGGACAGTGAGAGGACTCCCTGCAGCTACCAACATCTGGCAGCTGCGTGAAGACCCCCCAGAGAAATATCTGAACCAATGATACAAAATGGATCAGAACCTGCTCATGATGCATTCCCAAAGGAAGCGGAGCCATGGCTCAGCAGCCTCCAAAACGTGGTGCTCTGCCATCTGGGAGAGGATGGTGATGGGGAAGCACAAGCACATCCGTAGCCTCGGCTCCAGCTAGGACCACCCCAGGGGATGTGGGAGCAGTTGCTCTTGGCTCTCATTTTTCCGTGCAGGAAATCGCAGACAGAAATATGATGCATCCACCATACGGCGAGTCCAGTGCGTCCTGGACAAATGAGCTGCTCTCTGCAGCCGGGTGTGCGGGGTGGAGCTCAGCCCCGGTAGCCCCTTTCCCCTCTCCCACCTCCAGTGAAGCCGCGCCATGATCAAACCACGGCACTTTACCAACACAATGAACTCAAACATTCCTCTTCCGGAGAGGATGTGGTCAGTCACCACACACATCTTCTGGGGCCCAACCACAGATCCAAACAGTCTGGTCACACATCACATGTAATCTTAACAGCAAACTTTCTGACATGCCGTTCAGACCTACCCCTGTCCTTGTGGGATATTTCCCTTATATCTCCATGATAATAAAGAGTGAGACTTGTTCAAAATATTAGTATCTGGGGAGAGAGAAAAAACGCTTCAGCAGACTATGACTCACACAAGAATTCCCTAAACCTGAGATGTGGGTAAGTCGTTAGGAAGAATGAACTCATCCCAGCTCGGAGGTGAGGAGTCTTCCCAAGCTGAAGCTCCCTAAAACCTTCCCCAATGAGGCCCTTACCGGGGGACTCATGCTGGCATCACACAGCATATCACATCCCATGCAAGGCTTTGTGGGCGGGGAGGTGCTTCCAGATGACTTGGTGGAGCCCCAGGCTTAGGGCAGGGGCCATCCTAAAGATGTAACTTGTTAAACACATCTCACAGCAAGGGATCAGATCTACGGCCACCTTGTCATGCTCTGTGGCAGGACATCTGCCTGGACATGGTGTGATGACACCTGGAGTTGGCAGTTCCTCTCCCACCAGCAGCACCCTGGGGACTCTGAGCTCCAAATTTCTTATATCTCCTCCCTCATATGCTGGCCCAAATGCTCCTGCAAGTTATGCAGCACCCAGAGGACATGCCAGCATTGTCTCTACGTAAAAAGGGCAGTGTTTTACATAAGCAATACTCTCCTGAAAGTGTTATTGTCCAGCTTGTAGCACATATGACTGCAGGAGTCTGTATGAAAAGGGCAGGATGCCATTCTTCTGGACAGATGTTTTTAGAAGAAAACAATGTTTATGACTTAACCTAACTTTTCTCTTTTTCACTTCTGTTAAAATCTCAGAATGATTTTGTAAAATTAAAAAGTCCCGTGATTTTTTTTTTTTTTTTTTTACTTAAAACTTCTGTTTGGGGCAAGAAGTTGTTTGTTTGTTTTTTTAATCTGAAGATGAAAATTCCTTTGTCTCTGTTGTGTAGTTTCCTGGAAATATATCAGATGTGTTAGTGGGTTTTTTTTGGTGAAGCTTTCTGCAGTTCAGTGAAGCATGTTCTCCCATCAACTCAAGAGTGTGTATCAACACATTCGTTTAATCAACCTGTAGTTTTCCTGTTCAATATCTCCTGGTGTCTATTAAAATCCGGTTGCTATTATATGTAGTCTCCATCTTCCAGCACTTAACACAGAACATCAGTAATTTACCAGCATTTCCACCTATGCTTGGAGTTGCAGATATCTGCAGTAACTATTTGGTAATGACTTTCTTCTGGCTTCTGTTGCAGATACAAAAGCTTATAATGTTGAAATGGTTGTTTTTATCAGTGAAAGTATTTTCCAATCTGTCCCATTTCCTCCACCCACATATTTTGTTTTGTGTGAGGAAAATTAAATAAACAGGATCCATTTTTCCAATGAAAACAAAATTAGTTTGCAAGCCAAAAGGAACTCAGCTTGAATACAACTGGGCTTTGAGCAATTTAAAACAATTTCTGTGCTTGTGTTAATGAAGAAATTAAAAGTTTAGAGGGAAAAAAATCATCATGAATGACGCATTGGAACTAGTCTAACTCAGCTCTGCAGGATAACATGCATCGTTTGGATGTGGGCCTGGTTATTGATAATATTGCAGGAGCATACAGGGCATGTGGCAACCAACCTTTTGGAAACCAAAGGACAAACCAGCTGCTGTCATGGCTGCGAGTCCAGCTGCTCAGGAGCCAACAAGCAGCACTTGCTCCTCTTTGGCCTCACAAACAGCAGAGTTGAAGCAGCATCTCCCGAGCCCCAGAGATGTTTTGTTGAAGCTCATGGATGTGAGACTGGGATCTGGGAAGGACACAGTCCTGGACGGCAGCGCACAGGGTGGTGCATGACAGGATGCTGTCTTCTGGACCCATGGCCCCATCTGCAGCTCTCAGAGATGGAAAGGAGAGATGAACTTCCCAGTCTGCGAGCCACATACTCGCCTAACTCCCTGGTCACTCCTTAATTTCTCCTGGGCTCTCATTAATGCTGACCCCAGAGGAACCACCCCGGCTAATTGCCCCCATCCCGCTCCCAGCAGCCCTGTCTTGCAGCGTGTCCTCTTCATGTGCAGCAGCCGATCATCTGGCTGCGTTCACATCCCTCCTAGAAACTTAGAAGTGGCTCATGCCCAAGAAAAGGTCACTTCCCCCCCAAACTAGAGGAGCCAAGTGCTCCTGCCTCCCCGACACTCCCACGTTGCAGGCCAAGTGCAAGCGGTGATGGATGACTTTTTAATAAACACAGCCAACAGCCCAGTGAGCTGCAACCAACCCTGCAATGAGCCCGAAACACACGGCGCTGGCCGGCGGGTCCCCGGGGAGGATGCTCATCAGTCCAAGGGTTTCTTCGAGAGTTCCTCGCTGGTCCGGGCTGTCCCGGGGTATTTCTTTCAGCGGCCACGGAAAGCTTAGAGCATTTATACAAAGAAGGGAAATATCTAAAACCATCTCTGAGGGTACAGGCAAGTCGAGAGGGTTCGGAAGTGGGATGGGGGCTGCGGGAGGGAGGGCAGCAGCAACAGGTTGCCTCCAAGCTGCTGCTGGCACATGCTCCCGACCGCCTGTTGCTGTCTCCGAACAGATGTGGGCAGTTTCTCAGATGATGAAGTATTGAATATGTTTCTCCTTCAGGGATTATTACTACTAAATAAATCTGCAGGTTTATATGTTTAGCAGCTGACAGAGATTCTTTTTCCCTCTTCTCCCCGTTATATTATTCCTTGCAGCAAGAGCCAAAACAAGGCTTTTAAGCCAGGGAGCAGAAAGAGAATGATCAGGATGTGATTTGGGAAATTTCAGAGACAATGCTATAGCAAATGGGGGCAAAATATCCTACACAAAACATAGCTCATTTGTACATTTAAGCTTGTTTCAGAGTGTATCTTGGACTCCATGAGCATTGGTTTAACCACCAGTTCATAAATTCATCTGGTATCTTTACAATTTGTGGCCTGGGGAAAGATCTTTCCCTCTCTCCTGGTGGTATTAGATCTTTTCTTTTTCCCTTTCTTTCTTTCTGAAGTGACTTTGAGCAACATGGGGCTTAGATTTACGTTGGTTTAAGTTCAACTGAAAATATTCCCTGATCAGCCCCGCAATGAAAGACGAAGAGTGTGTGATGAAGGAGCCCGACCTGTTTGCAAGTGTGTTCCAGCTCCTCTTTGGTAATGGCAGGTTGATCCAGGGGCACGAGCTGAGTCATGCAGTCTTGATGTTTTGATGTCTACTTTATTTGTTAGAGGGCCTAAACTTACTTGAAGGAACCTCTAAAACTAGGCTAGAGAGAGTCTCCGTGCTGTTTCGGTGGCTCCTGGGTGTCTGGAGCCAGGGACACCCTCCCAATACTGTTGCAGGACTTTGCTTCCTAATTCCTCCTCCTGGTTTCTAACTTATGTTTCATAAACATTCAGTTCAGACTGCTGAAAAGCCCCAGCTCTAGAGAAATAAGGGACATGCAAGAAACACTTGCCCATATACCGAAGCTCATCGAAGCCGTCGCTGCACATGAAAAGCTCCAGGACTGTTTTACCTGTGATGGGATATTGCTCAAGGGATGGGGGACTCCTCTGAGACAGCACATTGCACACCTGCTCTGGTTTAGGAGCCCAACCCAGCACTCAGTCCCTGCACGTGGGAGCAAGGAACCCCACCGCCTGCCTAAGGGTGCCTGGGTCCTGACACTTGGCCATAATAATCATCATCATAATCCCAAATGCACTTTTCTGAGAGGAAATCGGTTATGAATTCAGCTCATCCAGAGTCTTGGGAAGCCAAGGCAGCAGATCCCACTTGGGTGGAGCAGGAAGGCATATCACACTGTTTGAAACCCTCTACTAGTCTGACTGCAAATTTAAAAGCCGTGACCACTGCAGGAGAAAGTCGGGAGGAGGGTGCGAAGCACAGGGCAGGGTGGCTGGGGCTGCTGTTTTGGAGAAGGATGAATGCCGTGGGCCAAGCTGGCAACACCACCCCCGTGTCACGGGACACAGCTGGCTTCATGCTCTGCTCTTCTCAGCTGCTACGTTTGGGATGGAACCGCGGCTGTGCCCATCCAGCCCCCAGGAACACAAGGAAGGTCCGGGCAGTCTTTGCTCCCATCCCGGCTCCAGCAGCACAGAGGTGCTGTGTGAGGCTGGGTCCTGGGGTGTTTTAAGGAAAAAGGGGATGCTTGGGGTAAGTCTGGTACAGATCCCCCCTCAGTTCGTGGGTTTTCAGAAAACATTCCTTGCTGCCTTTTCCCCCTCTCAGGCATGAGCTAATTAAACCCTGCAACAAGCACAGCATCCGATAAAAGTATCAGGAGCCACGTGGAGATGGGGAAGCTGTTGGACTCAGGACTATGTTTCCAATTCCTGGCTTCTAGCTGTGGCCAGCGCAAGGAAACGTGCCTCTGAAGGTGTCTCCTTGGTGCTTGCCATGCGGCAAGCATATGGTGGGAGCTGGGCCGGTCCAGCCCTCCCCTCTGCTGTGAGACCTCACTGAATCACCGAGCAATTAGGTAAGAATAAAGCTGATGTGGGCTCTCATGTTACCAGCAAAAAGCCAATGCAAGTAGTACAGAGCAACTTACATCACAAGTTTGAGGCTAATGCGTTTCACAACAGCACATGAAAATTTTTAACAGATTGTTCTTCATTTAATGGTTAAAATGGTGGGGGTGCTGTGTAATCCCATGGTTGTGGGGAGACACCTGGTCTTGGACTCTTCCCTCCTCATCCCCCTGCAAAGCTGGGGAGGAAAGGAATATTATTTGTAGTGTGTTTTTGACAAAAATATATTTGTTTTCTTTTTAATTTTTACGTCCCAGTTTGCGTGAATGAACATGATATTACACTGGTTTAAGAGAACTTTGGCAGATTTTATTGCTGTTTTACAGCACAGTTGTTCTTAGAAACAAAAGGTTTGAATTAATGGTGTTTTAATGTACAGGATATGACAGAAATGAAATGCAGAAACAGTTGGCTTGCACACTGGGATCCAAGTCAAAATAAAATTTGGCCGTAAGCCTGCAGCGCTCCTTTGGGACACCCAAAAGGGGTGTGAACATTAACTCATATGGCAATAACCCTGGCGATCATGAGCCTGCTTCAGACTCCCACTAATGCAATAATTGAATAAAAACCATCTTCAATTGTCATATTAAAAAGCAACCTCAAACGCTGGAGAAAGACACAAAAGCAGAAAAAAAACCGCATGTCCTGAGCCATTCAAGGTTCTGGTTAGCTACAGTCTCCCTGTTCAAGGTAAGCCTCTGACTGAGTCCCGCACTTTGGTTTGTATCTATTAAGATTTAACAAATTACACAAACACACACACACACACAAAAAAAAAAAAAGCACTGCAGATTTTGCTTTTTTGTTTTTCCAAGGCAGTATAAATCCTGCAAGTACCCAAACCAGAAGGCAGGGATGATTATCATCAAAACATCTCTGACATTTCCTTCAGGGCTTTTGAAATACTCAAGACCTCTTTCTATCTTTGTCAGTGTCGTCCTCCGCTGCCTACGACCATGTGCCTTAACTCCTCCATCTCTCCAGCCTCCAACTTGCCTCTGATGTTTCATGCAAGAAGGATGCATTGTGTAGCTGACGACTGCTTCGTTGTGGTGCCAGCTTGTTCCACCAACTTCACTCTTTCTTCTTCCTTTTTTTTTTTTCATTTTGGTAATTGTGAACAGGCAGAAGTTTGGGTATTAAAAAAAAAAAAAAAAAAAGACCGTTTTACGTAATTTAGAGAAGTTAACAAAGCGTGAAACTAAATAAAAAACACCATCCGGTGCTGATCTCAACATTTATATATGCGTGAGTGCATATAGCCCTACAGAATATATTTGAACTAGACCTCTCCTTTCAGAACAAGCTTGTTGCTGTTGCTCTGATGGTGCACAGTACATTGAAGGCTTTTTGACCAAATTGTTTATTTGAACCATGGTATCTGCTTGAATGCTTCAGGTTTCCTGGTTTGGGTGCTTTGCCATGCTACTGGCATGTCTTTGAAGTATCACAGCGGTACCTCAGAAATGCCGTCCTCTGGGCACTTTCTGGAGGTTTGATCAGCCAACTAGCCACCTTGGATGGGCTTTCCTTGCCTTCTGCTCTCCCTGAAGACTGGAAAAGCCTATAAGGAGGAATGTTTAATAGGAGAAGAGGGTCAGTGTGTCAGACTGCCTGCATTCACTTGGGGTTCCCCTCACATGAGAGGATGCAGAAGCACAACCGCGGTGCTGTCAGGCTGGGGAGCTGGAAGCTGGGAGGTCCAGAGCCAGAAGCCATAATTCAACATTGTCACTGAATGAGATGCCACCAAGGGGAGGTGAACCAGTAGGTTCCTCCAGCACATTTTCCGGTGGCCCCATCCACGAGCACAATCACATCCAGGACATCCTTTGCCTATACGGACCATGCCACTAACACCCCTTGCATTCACTTCTTGTCTCCGAGAGGATGGAGCTCCCTGGATGGTGGATCTCGGCCCCAAAGTGCAGAGCAGTTTGGTCAGGTTATGCCTTAAGTGTTGACAATGGCAGCTGGCTCATGTCTGTCAGTGGGAGGCTCAGCATAACATGGTAAAAATTGATTCCTTCTACATTTCTCCTGTTCCTACCCCGAGCCCAGATTAGACACATGCCTAGCCCCTCACTAGCAAAGTTGATTTCCTGGTTGTGATTAGGGATGGTTTACATATATTTCCTAAAGTTGTTTTCCTTTTATTACTATCATTTAAACAAAATTCTGTGTATCATTGCTTTTCCGCTTCAGAAGACCCCTGCCAGCTTTGGTCCTGAGATGGGATGTTGAAACTTGTACAGCCAGGAGGACTTGCACTGGCTGAGCCTCCAACCAAAACTTCGTTCTGTGAAGTCTCCATCTCCCTGTCATCCCACCACTTCAGCCTCGAGCTGCAAGAGTCACCGCAGGAATTCGAGCATGTTTAACAGAGCACTTAGAAAGTGCAACGTTAAATCACTACGTGAGAAATAGCCACCACGATGAGTAATAACGAGGTGTCAGACTAACTCCTCTCCCCCTGGATGAAGAGTAGGATGGAGCTGGGCCAAGCCAGGCACAGGGAGAAGGAGCTGTGGGGCTGGGTGTGCAGCTCATCTTTGCCCACCCTCCCTCCCAAGGAGAAAGCTGGCGGCTGAGGGACAAGCTCTGTTGCAGATTTCTTGCCTCCCCTCCCCGGCTCAGCAGGCCAACGCTTTCAGTATGAGTCTAACCCTCTCCTACCCATTCCCATGTCCACAAGGGGTGAGAGGAAAGCTGACAGGGAAACTGGCAGTCCTCATGAGCTCATTTTCCCTCCTGAAATTAGGTTGTACAGCTGAGCGAGGAAGTGGATTCACTTCTTCCATCAGTCCCGTGCCATGGTACAAGGGTGAGTGAATTTCTTCCCTTCAGCACTGAGCAGCTCCGTGTTTGGGGTTGATCTATCCTGCATTTCAGGTACATCACCTTCTTCAGAGGTGCTGTGGGAGCCTATTCCTTGCTGAAGGCAGAGCAGGACTTTCAGACGCATTAGGAGTCTGCACATTAACATACACCTTGGTCATTTCTAATAAAAGGATAACGGAGTGGCCTTCAAGGACAGAGCTTAAGGAGAACCCAATCTTCTGCGAGAGCAGGGTGGATTCAGGATCAATATTTCTTCCACCCAGGCATAACAGGGAATGATGGTTTGCCTTCACGCACACGGAATCATGGAGAAGTTGGATTCTGGGATTTACCTCCTTTACAATAACTAGTCAGAATATTTCAACATTGTGTCCCATTGTGAAAGTCCCACTCGTGCAGCCAAAACAGAATGTTCTGACCTTATTCACACAAAATTGCGTCATCAGCTTTGATTCCTCCTCCACTCTTCTTGTAACTGTGAAGCTCAGTCCCTTTCCTTTGGCAGCATCCCTCTGGTTTTATGAGGTCTGTGGGGGGTTATTAATGTAGTTTCTGACTCCCTGACAATCCAATACAAGAAGTGGTTTTTCCCCAACTGAAAACCAGCCCCCACATTCGAGCTGGTCCCACAGAAACAAGTGTCATTCTGACACACCAGTGTGCACACCTGAGCACTGTCCCGTGCTATACGAGAGGGATGCTGCAGCTCCCAGGGGCATTGCCTTTACTCTGAGCCACTACTCATCCCCAGGGAAATTTCTGAGCATAGCTTCTTGTTTCAAGTTCTCCTCTCCTGCTTTACCTGTTCGCATTCCTGTTTGATTAATACCTGCCTCTATGCTATTAAAACTTTCAGTTATTCTACTGGGAATAATGGATTTAAGCACCTGCCACGGTGTCTAAGGCTGAAAGTCTCTGGATTCCTCTGTGGTTAAAAATGTATTTGTGACAACTGAACTAGCATGTGTAGAAAGGAAGAAGGTGATTGCAGCCCCTAACTGTCCCCCTTAGCTGTTTAGAGAGTCAGACCCACACAGCCCTATAGACATGGTGGGCTGAATAACTTTTGGGCATATATGGCTATGCCCACCTTGGATTCATGGATAGCATCAGAATAGCCCGTGCATCTTCCCATACCAGATCTGAGCAAGATTCTGTCTCAGCTCTGAATTAACTCTGTGAGATAGAGCAAGGTGGTGCCAAGGAGAGACCCCATCCATAGGAAGAGGGATGGGAGGGATAAATTTACAGATGCCACAAAACGGGTTCTTTAGTTGCGTTTTGAACATGTATGCAAGAAAGAGCTCTCTGCACACGTTCATCATGCACACGTGAGATCCTTCTGGAGAGCAAGGTAGAACTGAGAAGACAGTAAAGCACAACGTACATCCCTCTGAAGCTGGAGAGATCCTCCCGCTGATTTTGCAAAGACTCTGGCAGTGCCTTGGGCTCTTCCACGGGGTAGGGTGGGAGACGCAAGCCCAGGCACTGCATTGCCATGGCAACGGGCAGGGGTGCAATTTCCTATTGCCTCCGCATACTGCATCCAGAAATAACATTTTGGGGGAAAACATCACATTCTGGCCTTGTCCATAAAGGGTCAATGTTGCCCCAAACAGCCGAGGGCTCAGGGGAGAAGGCAGTGTTATGTTTGCTGTAGCAAAGCAACAGTAGCTAGTGTGAAAGACCATCCCAAGGCTGTATTTTATTATTTGAGGTCCCTTTAATTTAGAGTTCTAACAAGCATTACTGACTCCACCGGTAAACATGGTAACTGTTGCTAACAGCATGCAACAATTAAGCAAATTAATCTCTACACAGCCACATGCTGTCCTGCTCACAGGCCTGCTAGTCTGGCTTGCCCTGTGAAATCAGAAGGGCTTTTTGCCCGCTCCCCACCCCACTGCCCCACCCCCCCTGCCCCATCCCCTCCCCTTGAGTTAAGTGATGCTGTTTTTTCCAACCCAAAAGATTTTAGCAGTATTGGCTGAAGCGCCTTCCCAGCCTGATGTGCCATAGGAAAAAACCTGCCCTTCCAGGCAGGCAGCTGCCAAGTGACAAGATGACAGAGGTGACACTTCTTCCTCTCACAGGTCCCTTCAGCTGAGCAGGGGCAGCAGAAGAAACTGTTGTGGTGTTCGTTACCTTTCAGGCTGCTTTTACGCCCCAGAAAACTCCCATTCACCTTGGGAGGGATTTAAATGCTGCCAAAGTGCCTGTCAGGCTACTGGCATAGAAAACTGTGGGCACTGGGGCTGGGACTGAAGCGCGTGCAGGGAGCGATGCTACCCGCAAACCCGGTGCTCAAGAAAACACCGTAACAGACCCAATTCCTGACAGTTAGCAGTTTTTTCTGACCTCTGCAATTGAGGATTTTCATGTTTCTGAGTCTGGGTTGCAGTAAATCAAAGCACCCAAAAGCCAGAGTCATTTTTGGCAATGGAAAACACAGGATCAAGTGACAGCTCGGTGCCAGCACTGTAGCTCAGCCTTTGCTGATGCACAGGACCTGCCAGCTGTGAACAGTCACCACAACCCCATCACCCTTCCTGCCACCAACATCCAGAGTGAAAATGTCATTTTATTTAAACTTTAAACGAGCCCAAATGAAGCAGAAAAGTACAGAGCTGCCGTAGCTCAGCTGAAGCCAAATAAACCACCCTGAAAACATTTATCTGTCACTAACTTCTGGGTTCCAACCAAAGAGAAGCCGCCAACAAAAAAACCCATGAGTGACAGTGCACAAATGGGTATGAGAAGACAGCTGGAGACGATGCATACGTGTTATCTGCACCCAGCTGTACCACCCCTGCCACTTCACCACGCTCTAATCATAGAAGTACCCTGTTACTACATAAATAACCCAGTACGGCCCAGGAGATTGGTCTGCTGCCCCTTCCCTTGGACACTGTATTTCTGATGTCCCATCAGGTGAATGAGATTTTACTGCATGAATATCCAATATCTTTCGCTTCCCACCAGTGAAGGCCAAGGTGACTTGTGAACTGAAATAAGAGAGAGTTTGGTCAGCCTTCCCAAGAAACCAGCAGGCAGTGAAATCCAACCCAGCTTAGTAGACTCAATAAATACTTTAAATGATGCTTCATTTTCATTACTTATAGGAAAACAAGAAACCAAGACATTAAGAGCCAAGACATTTACTAGGAAATTCTTGGCATTTCTTCTTGGAACGTTTCATGATCATTCTGGGACATGGGTTTTCAGGAAAACACAGAGACGAAGGACGTATTATACAGGGAATGTTGCAATGCCACACAGCTTTGTGACCAATATTATTTACAAAATATAATTTCAAGAACAAACAAAAGAAAGGAAATAAAAAGCCACTGCAGTATGAAGATGGGGAAACTGAGGCACGAGCTCACATTGGTGAGCAGGAGAGATGCAGATACCCCACGCTTGCCCGGAGAGCTGACAGTGCATCTCTATTCTCCCCACATGGGTCCTGCACACGTGGCTGTGACAGAAGGGACTGAGGGGTGAAAGTTGGAGGCGGCAGGCAAAGCTGGAGACAGCCCATCGCCAGGAAGTCAGCGCATCCCGTGGCAAAGTGGGAATGGTGGCTAGCATCTGACAGAGCAAGAGGCTTTGGAGAAAGTGCTTAGAGATGAGTCAGGCCACCGATCCAATGGGACTTTGGTCTGCAGAAAGGCTGAGAAAAGGCTTCACTATTTGGCCCACGACAATAGAAAACCATCCAGATGAAAATCTGCGGTCAGAAGCTCTCTAGCTTGGAGGTCTGCACTGGAGCAAGCAAGCTTTTCAGCAATGCAACATGAACCTCGAGCAGATCAGCAAGGAAATCACTCTATGACAGTAGCTAAAAATACGCTGGAGCAGAAAACATTTCAAGGCAGGCCAGGGCCGGCTGGAGCACCCTCTCCCCAGCAGACCTTTCCAATCACTCCAGTGTGCTTCCTTTTCCTTTTTCGCCTTTTTTTTTTTTTTTTAACTGAATTGAATGGGACATGACTTCCTATTGCGACCAAAATTGTTTCCGTAGGATTGTGGGGGAGAAACCAGAAAATAAATACATTAATTTTTCCTCTGAGGCCAGAGAGGAATATGAAAAGAGAGACTGGATATGCAGATGGATAAATGATTAACCAGGCGCTGTCCTTTATCTGTCTGGAAGGCCTCTGGAAAAGAAAGGTTAAGAAAAGACTACAGAAGCGACTGGCCATAGACCTCATTAATCTGTCTCTTTTTGTTGGCACCAGCCAGGTAGCTGGACCCCCAGGGGCTATCAGCATCCACTTTCAACATATTTCTTTGATAAGCAAAGCAGTTTTTCATGTCCAGCAATGACTAAGTGGTGGATTTTGCACTGTTACCTTACCTTACCCCCAATGTTTTCAGATCACAGGACAACACAATAATCAGCTTGGCAAAGGAATTTGGCCTGGCAATGCTTTTAATATGATTTCCAGAAAGAAAAAGCCCTCGGGTTTGTATGAGAGAGAGCCTGGGTTTCTCTAGAGTTAAATAGTGAGGGAGAGCTGAAAAGAGAGGAAGGCATCTGAAAATACAACTCTCCTTAATGAGGGAGTCTTGACCAGCATAGTTGGGGGTTTTCCAAGTATTTTCATTGTTTTCCTCCATTAGAAAAAAAGCAGCCTATGTTCCCAATATGCCGTACATGCAAAGTTGAGAAAAACCATCACAGGGAGGTTCTCGAGGCAGCTAACACCATCCTCTCCTGCTCAGCCAGCGTTGTGCAATGGCACTTTGCAGCTGTACTTCGCACTTCTCCAGCAGCCCTCGGGCCAAGCTCCCAAGCGCCTTAGGAGGATTAATGCCCCAAGGTCGTGTCCACACCACAGCACGTCCCAAGCGGGGCAGAGCCTGGGAAGAGCCAACACGTCCTGGTGTCAGGGTCTCTGCAGCAAAAGGCTCCTGCCCTGCAGCATCACCAATCCCAGCCGCTGCAGGAGTTGGGGAAACTGAGGCACAGCACAGCGATGGGCACAGGTGTCAAAAGGGGTGTGTTGTCCCATTTCATAACTCCCTGAGACAGCACACTCACTGACTCACAGAGGCTCCAGCAAGGTTGACAGAGGAAATGGGGGATGGTGGAAAGCAAATCAAAGTAAATCCACTCCTCCCTTCCTCCCATCAGTGGCAAGGAGTACACAGGGAGGGAGGAGAATGGGTTAAAGTGATCTATCCCGCCAGAGATCACAGGAGACCCCCCTCTGTCAATCTGAAGTGCTTGCCAGATATTGGGTTGAATAATTAAACAGCTACTTAACCCTCGGACAGCGTGTCTCCCGCTCCCTCCCCTGCTCCTGACAGCCTGTACTTAAGTAGCTATGGCAACGATTTGGGCGCCAGCCTGTTGACTGAAGAATATGGAAATCACAAGGATTTAATTTTGCTGTGGCACAAAAACTTGTTTGATCTGAGGGTTGTGGCTTTTCTGCAGCTTTCAGCAAAGAATAATTTCTATATTCATATCTCCCATTCAGATGTCAGTTAACAGCTCAAAAAAAACCCCAAAACAAGAAAAAAGTCCAAAAGATTCTCAAAAAAATAAAATCACCCCTTTTTTCTCGGCTGGATTAACACTTGAGATGCCAACTGGAGGGAGCAACCTCTTCTTCATCCTGACGTCAGAGGGGCTGGAGAGGCATCTGCCCTGAGCACATCCAAAGGAGCAGAGCAGTGGGAAGCGTGCTGGGAACTGGCAAGGAAAGAGCCAAGGAGGGCGCTGAGGACACAAGAACAAGCCACAGAGAGGAGCAGTCCGAAAGACTTCAGGGGCTAAAAGGGAGTCAAGGAGCACCCAGGAAGGTGGGGGGTGGGGGGGGTGCGCAGGGAGTCAAGGGGATAAACCAGCGACCATCTGGTTCTGCAAAACAAGGAGGTAAATCCCCAAAGTGAGGGCATCCCTGCAGCAGCATTGCTCTGACGCTGCAGGGAAACTGAACTGGAGGCAAATGGAGGAGCTGAGCTGTGGCCAGGATATGGAAAGCCAGAGCTGCCAGCTGGAGAGACAGGATTCATGCATCACCAAAAGTGGCCGTCACAGAGCTGACAGCAGGTGGATGGGTCAGGTGCAGATAAACTCTGCTTGGAAAGTGCTGCTTCCAGGGCAGTTATTTGGGGGCTGGTTGGGTTATAGCCATACAAGGAAGACCCAGAAGGAGAACATATCACGGACAAACAGGATTTTGTTTTCATCCCATCTCTTTACCTCGGTAACAACTGCCTGGCAGGAAGCTCCTGCAGGGGAATCTATTCATGAGCAAAGACCAGAGGCATTTAGCTCCGGCCTTGAGGAAAGGACCTAGAAGTCCTGCGTCACTGCTCTTACCCTGGTTTTCCCTCTGTACCAGCTTGTATCTCTCTTCCAGGCTGCTTTCCTAAAGGAATCAATAACCTAAGTTAATGAAGGAATGACAAAGCATACAGGCATCGGCTGTTTGCGAAGATGCTAGTGCTGCATAGCCAAAGGGACTGACCTAAACTGTTCTTGCTATTTTTGTTTGTGGGTTGGAGGTTGAAGCAGAGGAAAGAGGCCTGGATGCAAAAGCTGAAACTCAAAACACATGGTATCAAAAGTCACGTGCATCAAAGTGTGCACAGTTGTAGCCTGCAAAGCCAACAAATCTTTGCCATCGACTGTGATGGGAACTGGACTGTCCTAGTGCTTGCGTTACAAGCTGTTGCTGATTCATACAACAAGGGTCCCTCCTGCCATCCTTAGGTCAGCTGAGGCTCAGACCCTTGCCGCCAGGACTATGCACCCACCTTTAACGTGTGCTATTTCTTCTCCATTTTCAGAAACTCTAGGATATGAGGAAGAAATAAAGCTGTGATTTAGGCACTAAAGCCAGTCCCAGCAGGACCCCGCTTTGCCCTGAAGATCTGCACACACCTCATCGTAACATAGCTCCTCTGCAAGCAGAGCCTGGAGAAATGCAAGGAGCCAAAGTACCTGACATATCTGATCCTCAGAGGACAGTCTGGGATCAGCAGGATGCAGGTATCCCCTTCAGG
Source organism: Eurypyga helias (assembly GCF_000690775.1). Lineage (NCBI taxonomy): Eukaryota > Metazoa > Chordata > Aves > Eurypygiformes > Eurypygidae > Eurypyga > Eurypyga helias. Next base: position 61,415 of record NW_010225108.1, read on the forward strand.
AGCTACACTCTGCCCATGGGGAGCCTGCTTCACTGCCAGCACTGCGTGGTGCTGAGGCTTGGTGGAAGAGCTCAGCCCTGCAGAAAGCTGTTGCTCTTAGTGTGATATCAGCACACAGACAGCCCCTTCAGACACAGGATCCAGCATGGTGGGGCTTGTCAGTGTTAGGGAATTACAGAAAAATCATAGTCCTGGCACTGGGGCTTCTCACCAGTGAAGCCAGTGGGCAGCAGCTGACTGCGCAAGCTGCCAAGGGAGCAAGAGGATATAGTTAATGGGAGAGCTAAAGCTCATTTTTCTCATCCCTGGTAAATCCACTCCTCAGTTAAAAGCTGTAACAGCTTGAACCAAAGAGCGCAGGCTCTGCAGCTGCTGGCTGTGACAACTCGTGACCTCTGTGGATTGGCAAAGATGGAAGGCTCTTGTAACACACACCCCAGGAGGTTGCTCGGGCTCCTACGTGGGCTGAACTCTGCACATCTAGACTTATGTTGGAGCTGAATTTTAAATGCTTAGCCTAAGAGTTCCACAGGGCTTGGGGTGTTTCTCTGAGGTACTGCTGCAATGCAAGAAAATCACATATTTTTAAAGAAATACACTACAGAAGTGAGAACTTCCACCAGCGTGGCTAACCATTTGGATGGAGGTTGATTTGCAGGAGCACCCAAGTGTCAAGTGACCCAAGGAAGTCAGCTGGGTATCTCACAAGAGCAGGTTTCCTTAGGAAAATTCAGATCTGGTTTGTCTTTTGGACGCAAGCAAGAGAAGCACAAGAACAGCTCTCCTAGGAATAACACGGCAAGCGGTTTTTAACTGGTCCAAGTCCAGAGGAGTAGAATTGTGCAGAGAGCTTTGGTGGGTGTCAGGAGTGGGGAGGAAGGTAGGACCTGAGTGGTATTAAATTTACCCAAGATTTTCAGATACAGTGTGAAAAGGCAGCAGAGGTTTCTGGACAGTCAGTTCTAACGCCTGCATCAGCTATTTCATTCTTAGGATGATGGAAGACCCTTAAGGCTCCCAGAGTCGGTTCTGGTCCATTGAACACATAAATTACCCTACATTTCAAAGTTGTCTGAATAAAGTATGCACAAATAGCCAGCTGGCCAGAGGACACTAATCCCATGCTGGAAAAGGTTTTCCCTTCTCAGCCATCTGCCTTTTTTGCTGTCCATAACTCTCTGTCAGCTAAGTGCAGAATGGGTCAGGCTTGGTCACCAGCCATCCTTGAGTGGAGAACTGCAGGAGAGTACCTTGCTGGCATCCATCCAAAAAACTTTTTTTCCTTTCTAGAAAGGCAGCAAGCCCAGGCCGTGGTAACTGTCCTTCTCAATCCCGGTCTAACAGCTGGTGAGGGCACCTCCCCGGTGCTCAGGGCTGGCCTGAAATGTGTCAGCTGCAAAGAAAGCAGTTCAGCAATTAAACAGGACTCAAGCAATTACCTGACCTTGAAATATCTGCAGCAGGAGAGATCAGAAACCTTGGAACAAAGTCATGCAATCATGAAAACATTGACCAAGCCATTTGCTGATGGCCTCTAATTTGCTTGAACAACGCCCAAACCGTCCTACCCAAAGTCCACCGGTCTGTCACTGCAGTGAACGCTCATCCACCCGCTCCTGGAATCCCGGGGCTACGTGGGTTGCACTGCATGGGAATTAGCTCCTAGGGACCAAACGCCCCACAAACCTAAAGGGACAAGCTCAGGAGCAGAGTATGATAGTTGTGCCCCATCGGAGGCTTGTTACATGTGCAGTTGTCAGCCAAAGTGATTCAAAAATAGAGTATCCATTTACTGGAAATTCCAGTATTTTAAAGTGTTTTTTAAAATCCCAAAATAATTTTTAAAAAGTGTCAGAACAACTAAATAAATGATACATAAATGTCTAAATGGATGTGTTTAGAAACATTACAAGAAAACCTACTGATACTTAAAATAAAAAAATGGCTATTCAAAAATTTAATTTATTAGCAAGAAATATGGAAAGTTGGAAAAATCATAATTTTTACTTGAAAATTACTATTTCAGTAAATCCCCAAATCATCTTAGAATGGTGTTTCAGTCAGTATATTTCAAGTGCCATTAAGAAGCAGCAACCAAAACCAATTTTTGTTGACCCTTTGATACCCAGAACAATTTAACTTCCCTGACGTAAGCAGATCAGGTTTTTCCCTAAAATGAAATTGCTTAAAAAAATATTCAAGAACATTCACTTAAAAAAATACCAGTAAGCTATATGATTTCAGCAGAGTTTTTCCACTGGGCTGACATATTTGTAAATACTTGTCTGTCTATGGTTGGATGAATTTTGCCTTTCCAGTCTGCAAGTTTATTGTCCATTAATAATTATCAGTATCCATTTCATTCTGCAGGAATGAAGGGATTTAAGTGCTAATGTGTTACTGTAAGCAGCACTTTGCTGTTTTCTTGAACTGGAGAAAATTATTCTGTCTCTCCTTGTCATCCTAGCAAGGCTGGGGTGGATAGATTACACTACGCCGTGAAAATCGCTCGCGGTTCAGGAGTTTAAGCATGTGCTGGGCTGTGGGGGCAGCCGCCCGCCGGGCTACAGTTTGCTCCCTGGCACCAGAGCTCCTTACTTGTGTGCAGCTCCCCATCGAATATAGGAAGTCTGATAGACCACGGAAGAGGTCTTCTCTTTCCATGCCTCGTAGGCACACTTGAAAATATCTTTTATCTTTCTACTCTCCAAACGACACAGTCTCATTTTAAGCCTTTCACATCTTCAGTCCCTTTTGTTACCTGATACCGGCCCCTTCCAAAATCATAGAATGGTTTGGGTAGGAAGAAACCTTTAAAGCTCATCTAGTCCACCCCCTGCTCACCATGAGTGGGGGCACCTTCAACTAGATCAGGGCTCAGAGCCCTGTCCAAACTGGCCTTAAATATTTCCAGCGAGGGGGCATCTACCACCTCTGGGCAACCTGTGCCAGGGCTTCACGTTCCTCATAATAAAAAATTTCTTCCTTATACTTAGTCTGATTCCACCCTCTGTTAGTTTAAAACCATTATCCCTTGACCTATCACTACAGGTCCTACTAAAAGGTCTGTCTCCATCTCCCTTATAAGCCCCCTCGAAGTATCAAAAGGCCTTGTGTCCTGCTGGAGACATGGCAACTGAAATGTAATGCAGCATAGTTCATTCTGTGGAACGACATTAAAACACCTTTGGTCATGTTTTCTTTAACTATTGTTAGATTGTTGGGCTATCGGGTGGCAATACTTGTCTTAGCAGAAGGAAGTGTCCAGTCCTGTTGCCTGTGCAGGGTCCTGTGCAGCTGAGCCGAGATTATTGGGCAGGGCCGTGGTGAGTGGGTGGGTTGTAAAGGCTGTGATTAGCCCTAGTTCCCAGGATGGAAAAACTGCTTGGGAAACAGGCTGCGATTTTGAGCAGAGATTCCTGGAAGCCAGGATTGTCCCTGTTCCAAAACTGGTATCAATGAGATAAATTAAAAAAAAAAAACACCACCAAACCAGCCCCCACACTCTGTCTTAGAGAACCGATCTGCGACATCCTGGGTTTCTGCTGCAGCTCAACGGGCTGAAGCAGAGTGACAGGGCGAGATGAGATACCAGAGGAAAAGACCACCCAAATGAAAGCTTGCATCTTGTAAGTCATTTAGCAGAGACAACTGTGAAATCTGCACTCACTTAATAAGTTCTAATGGCTTTTAAATACCAAAAAATTTTGGCAGATTTGTAACCCCCCACCTCACTACCTGCTATGTCCCAGTGTTGCATATGAACATTTCTCTCCGGGAGCGCGCAGAGCAGCCGTTGGCTTTGGGCTCTCCTTCGTGGCAGCCAGGCATTTTCTCTGTGACCATAACCATGCGCAGAACTCCCTCCAGAAACCCACTGCCTTGTGCTGCAAGGGGTTTCGTTTTACAGGTCATTGGATGATGGCTCCGTCCAGCTGTGAAGCTGTCCCCTTTCGAGCCATGGCATGGCATGGGGGCTGCAATTGGCCAGTGCCGCTTTTCTTGCAAAAAAGACGACGAGCAGAAGGAACGACTGCACTCGGCTCCGTGGCAATAGGTCCCCGAGGAAAACTTTGCTGGTTAATCCTTGGAGCCTGTCAAAACCTCGCCGGAGCCAAGCCGTGCCGTGGTATGAGCCTCAGCCCGTCCCCACAGGGTCTGTCGCTACACAGGGAACAAGAGATCCTGTGACACAGATTAAATTGGGAGATCTGTGGGTTTGCATTCAACTCTAGCCTGAATTGTATGGTTTACTACTTTTTCTTAAGAGTAGTGAGGGAAAAACCCCCGCAAGTCCTCTGAGAGACTCCAAGCCCAGCTGTAATTTACTGATAAGTTTCTTTATCATGAGTCAAATGGCAAAGCTTCTGGCTGCAGCCAGGTTAACATTTTGTCTGATGAGCTGTCTGCACCAATGCCAGGTACAAGGCTTTAGCTGGCAATCGTTAAATTACACTATGAACCCAAACAGCTCAAATTCAGGTTTTACTGTGGTCTGCTGCTTAACATCACTGAGGTTTGCTGCGGGAAAAGGAGCTCGGTGCAGAAGGGTGAGCCAGGCAGAGCACCAGTGGGGCAGGAGGCACCCTCAGGTCCAGGATTTAGGGAAAAGTCAGGACAGACACATTTAGGAAATCCTTCTTTGTCATGCTAAAGGCAACAGGGTCACTTAGGAAGAAAAGCTTCTGGAATACAGGGCTGCAATGGACCACACTCAGTGTCCACACCAGTTCCTTCATTTTTTGGGGAAAAAGAGAGGCATTTAGTTCAGGGATGTTCACAGGGAACCCAATCCCCACATCTCCCATCCGTTGCTATCACAGAAATCTCCCAGCACCTTATAACACACAAACCCACCGTTGTAATGTGCAAGAGCATCACTAATGTCAGGTTTCCTGCAATAGCAGGGAATTTGCTGGGGGAAATCTGCAATGATCCTATGCATCCTCACTCTTCTGACCCAAGAGAAGTCATTTCTACACCCTAAATCAGACAGTTTGTTTAACCCAGAGCATGGAGGAATGATCTATCCACCAGGCATCCAAGAGATTTTAATACCACTAGCAGCATAAGTGCTTTGCTCAACATCCTGTTTCTAGCTGTGGCCAATTTCCACTGTTTCAGAGGAAATAAATAAAAAAATAAGAAAGAAAAATCTCAAAGCCAGAAGCTAAATCATGCTAAAAGAGTCAGAAATAAATCCTTTCATGCCCCTGTGGATGAGCTGTAGAACCCCTGAAGAAGGAGATTAATATAATATTAAAACAGCACAAACAAATTTGAACAAGCAGCTAGTAATTCTCCTTTTATGTCTTCTCTCCATCTTCAGGATACATCAGATAGTGGGATTTTATTAAATCCAAAGATAATATTTTCTTTTCTTTTTTTTTTTTTCACCCAGACTATCTTCATCCAAAATACCCTTCTGCTTTGCATAATATTCAGTAGGGCAAAGAACATTGAGTGTAACTGGCCTCTTTTCTTCATGCATAATCTGGGGCAATGTGCCTTGCCCTCGTTACCTCCACCAAGCCAAGCAGGTACCTTCTCACCCCAGCCAGCTGTACATACAGGTTTCAATTCCCCCTTTCAGGTTAGATACACAACGATCATCACCTAAACACGGTCCTCTTCCTCCATAACAGACCAACTCATAATTTCTCTTGCACCTCCTACAATATGTATGTTATGAAATGAAAGAAACGCTCTCTGGATACAAACCAGAGGCAATTACCTTCAAATCTTGAAAATCCCAACTCTTTGTAACCTGGCATGCATCCCACACCACCTCATATACAAACCAGGGGAAGCTCGGGCACTAGTTCCTGCTGCCTCTGCTCAGGAAACGAGGATCGTTTGAGCCTTCATCCCTTCTCCCCATCCAGGCACCCATGAGACAACGGTCGTGACTTTATCCATTACCCAGGGCCCTGCAAGTGTGCAGCTCAGATGAGAAAACAAATAGATAAGAAACAGGCAGATAAATATAGTTCCATTTCCCAGACCACCCAGGGCATATTTTCAGTGTTCTATGGGACCCACTTTAAGGGGTGACAAGTCCAATAACATTATGTAGGTTTCTGTACCTATATACAGACACATCCTGTGTATATAGATGCATATACATATGCATGTGAGCGTGTGTATCCATGCATACACATTTATAGGAAGTAACCAGCAATTACAAGAGAAAAGCCACAAGTTAATGTATGTAATCATGTCAAATCCCCAAAGCAATAAAGGGGAAACCGCCTCTGCTCGAGGTTTTTGCTCGGTGAAGCCAAGCAGTCAGCTGTGCAGCCGAAAGCCTCCCCGAGACGCCGCTGTTCCAATGGCCAAGCTCTCTCCCACCCTCCAGCCACCCCCTTCTCCTTAGTGCCACTGGGCATATCTCAGCCCAATTGGCCCCTGACCCTTTGCAACCGCTCTCTTGGCTCCCGTCTCCTTCCCAAACTGCTCCAGCACACTGTGGCCAAAACATTTCCCTCCAACAATCTGTGTAATCTCCTTCTCCAACCTCCCTCACTCCTGCAGAGCAGGGTAATAAAAAAAAAAAAAATAATTAAATTAATGGGACACGAGCTACTTTCGGAAGCTGCAAGCCTGGAGCCTGAGGTTAGTGAGAGACAGGAGAAAAAAACTCACCTAATTATAAGTGTGCAAAAAGAGTTCGCCTGTAGGAAATGGGAAGATTACATGCTGAAGGAATTGGCAAATAGCTGCAAGACAGGCAATCTGAAGTGAATTATGTCTCGGCACAGCGACTCCTCACTTGTAACTATTTTCATTTAAAATCATTATTGTCTTCCTTCCTGACAATTGTTCAGGGGACTCCAAATCACCCCTTGCCTAAGGAGCAGCATGGAAATTCCTGGCCATAGAGCAGGACAGTGAGGAAGAAGGGACAGACAGCATGTTCGGGTCCTTCTTCTGGGCCCTCCAGGTTAGGCAGAGGTACAAAACACTGTCAGGATAGAGCCAGAAGGGAAGGTTACACACCCGCCTGACCTTGGGACTGGACTGTCTTCCCTCACCCTGAGCCCAGGACCATTCCCACATCTCAGCCAAGGCCCTGGGGCTCCATCCACAGGATCCCTACTACTGCAGCCTGGGAAACGCAGCTCCAGCACAAGCAGTACTTACAGGGAGCAGCAGCACATTCCCATACCAAGCAGACTGGGCTGGAGACTAACAGCTGAAACAGATTTATAGGAACTTTACTGGGCTGACAGCCCCTAATTAACTAATTAACCACCTAGAGGTCAAGTTAAGTTGGAGCTAATTGAAAAAGACCCCACCCAGTTATGACTTACCTTATTAGGGTAACAGAACTTTTTGCTTGTAAACATCTCAATTTGCTGTGAGCCTGAGCAGGCAAAATAGTTGCAATTAGACATGGCCTATATTTTTACTCTCTCTCAAACAGCGGCTGCTCTGCACCATCCGCCAGCTCAACTCAGGGCTGCACTTGCAAGAAAAAATGCTCTTTCAGTTGGGGACCTTTTGCATTCGCTTCAGGGTTAATTTCTTTTCAGTTGCCTGGTTGTTTCTCTTCCTTTCAACAGAAAGGAAATAATTCAGCCAGCAGACATTGGGATGATGAGCAATGCAGCTCCCTGGGTCTCCATCCACAGGATCCCTACTACTGCAGCCTGGGAAACGCAGCTCCAGCACAAGCAGTACTTACAGGGAGCAGCAGCACATTCCCAGACTCCCTCCATACCAAGCAGACTGGGCTGGAGACTAACAGCTGAAACAGCTTTATAGGAACTTTACTGGGCTGACAGCCCCTAATTAACTAATTAACCACCTAGAGGTCAAGTTAAGTTGGAGCTAATTGAAAAAGACCCCACCCAGTTATGACTTACCTTATTAGGGTAACAGAACTTTTTGCTTGTAAACATCTCAATTTGCTGTGAGCCTGAGCAGGCAAAATAGTTGCAATTAGACATGGCCTATATTTTTACTCTCTCTCAAACAGCGGCTGCTCTGCACCATCCGCCAGCTCAACTCAGGGCTGCACTTGCAAGAAAAAATGCTCTTTCAGTTGGGGACCTTTTGCATTCGCTTCAGGGTTAATTTCTTTTCAGTTGCCTGGTTGTTTCTCTTCCTTTCAACAGAAAGGAAATAATTCAGCCAGCAGACATTGGGATGATGAGCAATGGAGGAAATGGATAAACAGCTGGGTTTGTGTATGGTATTTTTATGACTTTTGTCTTACTGGTATTCTCCTTCCATCAAACGCTCATTGCTGAATGCTGATGCCTTCCCTTCCACATGAAACTGCAATTATTATCTCTGCCTGGGAATAAACCACAAATATGGCATGCTTGAGGGAGTAAGCAGGCCCAGAAATCACTGAAGTTCAAATGCAAAATGTATGCAACGATCTGAGCCTTCCCAATTATCAGTATGTATTTAAATATGAACTATTGCCTTAACAACAGATTCAATAACAGCTGTGCTAGGGGAAAAAAACCCAACGCTGCAGGAAGCCTTGTTCTGAGCAGAAACAACCACCAATTCATGAGGCAAGATTTGGAGGTGGTAATCAATAGTTTTACCGCCCAAATAGTCTCTAGTTTCTCCAGCCAACAGTGGCTGGGGCAGTCTGAGCCAGAAACAGCCACAGCCTAATTTATCCCATGGATTTACCCCTATCAGTCATAGAAAGAAAACATCCCTGCCTTGGGCACTGCCAGTGGAGAAAGTGGCTTTCCAGCTGGTTGTGGTGTTTTGGTTTTAGCCAATTGCTCTGCTGCACATTTTAGCACTTGCACAACAAATCCCAGACTTAGATGGCAGCCCCTGAACATTGCCTTATTGGCTTATTAATAAGGCACAATTTAGGCATCTAGACTAAGGCACTGCAGCGTCTGAGCGGTTTCTGGACCGTAGCAGGACATGGCTACTCTGCTGAGACCTATGATTTAAACTAGGGTTAACTCTGGGGAGGGAAACTACACGCCAGAGGCCACTGATGGCAACCCAGTACTAGGAACAACACACTTCTGCTGGACAAAGCAGCTCTGCAACCAGCATCACTTGACAAACCATCTGCTACTGTCATTGAATGACGGAAAACAAGGCTGGGAGGGCCCTGTGGAGGTCATTCCGTCCGTCCTCCTGCCCTGGGCTGCAGCAGCAGCTCTCAAGGGGTGCCTGGCAGCTGTGGGTGACGACTCCACTTTGACCCCAGGAAGTTTCTCCCACTGCTTAACTCCTTCCAGTTAGAATGATATTTTCTGACTTAAAACTCCTTCGCTGCAGTGTAACCCATCATTTCTGGACTATCCCCATGGGGAGAAGGGCTGTTCCCCGTTGCAGCAATCTTACAATCCTGGAAGATTTAATAATACAAAGGAGTGAACTTTGTTTGGCCTCAGCAGGAGATTGGCTTAATAACGACTATTATCACGCATCTGCAATTCATCCCTTCCTTAGTACTCACCCCCTTCAAGTGTCCCCCAGGGATATATTTTCGAATTTTAAAGCAACGGACTGTGAATCCCACAGCCAGATCTCCAGGCACTGCCTCCTCTTCACCCTCCCAGCTCCTGCTCCCCACACTGCGGTCCTTAGTTCACGTGTCCCTTCCCATTTGTTTGTCACTTTATTTTTAGAGCTACAGAAAAGAAACGCTACAGAGGCGTTATTCTTCCCAAAGAAGCTCGTTTCTGCTGGGTGGTGGTGCCATCTGTGTGTCCCACTCAGGTCGCCGGCCGTGGGCTGGCATACCAGCGAGGACAAGAAGGAGTTGTTTCATGGGCAGCCGGCTTCCCGCGGGCCAGCAGCACGTCAGGGCAGCTCCCTGCAAGCCCACGAGCCAGCACAGAAAAGTCAAGTGTTGTGGGCTCCTGTGAGCAAAGAGCTGTAGATGTTGAGCCATTTGGCCTCGTTCTTTGCAAGCCAAATGTGTCTTGATAAATCAGAGCCAATTTCGCACTGGGGACGTGCAAGGACCGTAGTTTGTGTTTGTTTAATTAATGCATCTGGTTTTGCTCCACTTTGGCTCTTTGTTTTTACTTATCGGAATACGAAATAAGACTAGAGCTTCCCCAGGACCCCAGAAGAAAGGAGGAGTGTGTTTTTCCAGGAGGGGGAATCTCTGCAGACCATCAGTCTATCTGCAGGCTGAACAAACCGGTGCGGCCCGGAGGTCAGGGGGGATGAGGTCAGAGCTGTGTCTTCTCACGTAGGAAGGAGAGAAGACCTTTATAAACACTATCTGGTCTTGCCTGACCTGTGCAGGCTCTAAAGGCCAGTCTTTTGTAGGGAGCTGAACTTAATCCTGAGTTGCTTCCATGTCCTGGAATGAGGCAGTGGGAGCAAGTGGGGTGTCCCTGGTGCAGGCTGGATAACAGCCTCCTCCTTGCAGCTCTGCCACGGGGGCACCTGTGAAGGCAGAAGGACTCCAAATACAACACCGCACAGATGGGAAGCTGTAGTTGGAGTTGGACCCTGTATGCAGGAAGAAGACAACACAGAGGTTTGTTGGAGAGGGATTGCAGGGGCTTGAGGTCCAACCTATTGCTGAGACACTGACGGAGCTTCAGGGAGTCACTTCTGGTCGTGCTTGCAGAAACGGCTGCTGAATTGGTCATCAGCTTTCAAATTGATCCACTTGGATCCCATCTGCCAAACGTGTGCATCTCCCTGTAGCTTTGCGTGAGTTGGGAAGACCCCTGGAAATCCCTCTAAGGGATGCACCAGTCTCTTAAGGACAGGGATTGCAGCTGGTCCTGCTTAGGGAAAAGGGATTTGCCTCCTCCTGGATGGGATGCCCAGGACCAGGAGCAGTCTGGTCCTTCGATGAGCAGAGAGCAAAAGGATGACATTATCACTCCAGCTACAAGGGAAGGGAAGAGGGATGCAGCAGGCTCCCTGCCCTGCCGGTCTCGCCTTTGTGTGTTACCCACCCCTTTGTCCATACATGTTTTTGGCATGGAAAATTCTCCTCTGACAGACAGCTCTAAAGGAAAAGCCGGGGTGTCAATGGTAATTTTTCAAAGATTTCCTTGGTGTCTTTAGGTTTCTACCAAAAAAATACCCAACCCCAAACCAACAGTACAAAACAACACCCCCCTCTCCCCGCAACTTAACAGCTTTATCAATCTTAGAGCATAATTTTGCCAGAACAAGGATGGAAAGCACTTGCCAAATTATTTGTTGCCATTAAAATAAATTAGGTATCAAGTTATAAAACAATAGCGTGGTGACAGAAAGCTGGAAAGCAAGAGCAATCCTAATCAGAGGCAAACATACTGCGTGTTCTGGAGCTGAGAGCACGGCACTGTGACAGGATCCTCATCCGGTGCGGGTGATGCAGATCTGCAATCCATCTGCCGGTCCCGACGGCTGGGAAATTAACTCACAGGGACTAATTACCCCAGAAATGGGAGGGGAGGGACATATGTCTTGCACAGTTTTCTCAGAAGATCTCAAAGCACTTTGGGAAGAGTGGCGGTGATTTCAGTGCTGGTACCTACATGCCTGAGCCTGAAGCCCTAAGTGTGGCTGTGGACTGAAGGGATGCAGCTAGGCGGACAGTGAGGATGATGAAGCACTGCTGCCTTCTGCTTTGTAAACATGGTCCTGACAGGAGAGTAGAGGATTTATCAACTTGAAATTGCAACCATTCTGAGCAACTCAATATGCCAGGGATGCCCAAAGGGAGAGGTGAGGAGGGGGCTGAGCAAGCAGCGCTGGAGGCTTGCACACCTCCTGGACCAGAGCTGGGCTGCATTGTGCAGGTGGGTACCAGAAACCTCCATCCATGGCTGAGTTCCTCACACAGGTCAGAGGATGCAGGAGGCTCTGGACCATCCCATGGCGGGTCCTGGCACCGTCCCGGCCCCCCCAGCCCCTCGGCCAGGCAGCTGGCGCATGGCGTGTTGTGCAGAGGGATTAGCAGTGGCGCGCATACAGCTGTGCTGATCCGACACACAGGGGTTGCATTCGAGACGGGCCGGGCTGGCAGATTCCCTGGGAAGGGCTGGGGGAAAGGACACCCACAGTTGTTGCCCGAGAGTTCGTCTCTATCCACCGGCACTAATTCCCGCAGTAATCCCCCTCCACAACAGGCGCAGTGTTGGGGGCCAGGCGGCCCCTTGCCTCCCCGGCTGACCCCATGGCTCGGACCTGCGCCAGCACTCGCTGCCCCGCTCCACAACTGGATGCTGTCCCTGGGGAGGGGGCGACGGGTGATGGGGGCTGCAGGCGCAGGTGGCCTGGCCAGCTGTGGGTTTTCGATTTCCCATTGATTCGGTAACGGCGCTTGGTTATGTCAGGAAAGTGGGAAAGGCAGGAAGGCTCTGGCAAGGACGGAGGAGGTGTTTTCCTCAGATGATGCTGAGCCCGTGGGTTACCCCCGTCTGTCGTGGTGAATGCCTGTGATGTCTTTTCCTGAAGACCCTATTTGAGATCCTATTAGCCTGCAAAAGTACAAGATGTAGGAAGACAGCAGTGTTTCTCTTCCATTTCTCTCACAGGATCTCCTTTTGCTCCAAACTGGGCTTCCAGAGCCAGCCAGCGTCTGCACATCACCTTGCAGCTAAAGTGCATCCCCAGAAGTTTTTTGATGTCCCTCCTTACACACACAGCTATTTTTTATTTTCAGGTGCCTTTGCGAGGAACACAGCAGCAATCTTTGCCCAACTTTCTTACTAAAAGTAGAGCTGGACTGGCCAACACCCTCTGCACCCCCCTGTAGTGCCCACAGGTATTTATCACATGATACATCACTCTCCAGAAATGTGTGGCAGCCACCTTTAAAACACCAGCCAAAATATCATCCTGGATCCAGGCTCAGTATCAGCTGAGAAGGTACGGACTGGGCCAGCCTCAAAACTTGTACAAAAGCAAAATCTTTCTTTCCGGTGTCCACGAAGCAGCTGCTGCTTTGCTTAGCCAAGAAGTTCAAAAGCAGCCAGTGAGTTGGAGTACTGCCAGGTTTGGCCACTGAAACACCTTAATAGGATCCGATTTTCAGAGGCAGAAACTTCCTGGAAAATGTAGATCTTTAGTTAAGTCTGCACGAATCAGAGACACCTAATTCTGCTGTTTAAGAGACGATCTCGGTGCTGCTGAAACTCCTCTAAGCTGAGATTTTTCTTTCAAAGATGCACAAATGCTTATTTGATACATAGACTGGAAACAAGGGCAACGAGGGTGCTGATTTTTCTCCAAATAGAGACTTATAGCTGGTATCCGGGACATGTGCTGTAGAATTCAGCCTTAAAAAATGTGTTTGTCTTGGAAGGAGCCAGATACAGTTTTAACATACCCCCATCGGTGGGCTGAATCATATAAATCTGTTGGAGCACGGCACCGTGTCCAAACAGTTGTCTGGTGGGGAGGGAGGCTGGCAGAAGGACTCATCACTTGGCATGTGGAAACAGCTTCCTACGCATTTCTTCAGAAAATTAAAAAATAAAAAGAAGAAGAAAAAAAGAAGATATTCCTAATATACAGAGTTTGAAATAATAACCAAAACAAATTCCCCTCTGGTTTGTAAGCTGTATAACATTTTAGAGCTCCTCTTTACCAGGCAACATCTCTGGACAGTCTAAAATGGCTGGGATTTTGCAGTGGTGATAATAATCCTTCAAACCTGATGGATCTTTCAGTAAAATTTTCAGTTTCTTTCTGCTGTCAAGTACATAGGAGTCTAAGTTTATTTTCCTTTTTTTCAGTGAAAAGTTACTGCTGGATTTTAGCTTTCCCTTGCAGAATCCTTCCTGCATCTTTACTGCAAATTTCCCCCATCCTCTGAAAACAAGAACAAGGAAGTGAAAATGGCTCAAACTGGCCAGACAAGTTTCACTGCCCAAGCTAAGTAAACCTGAAAACTTGTTAAACAATCTCCTTTTGGCTAAGCTAGGTTTCTGTAGATCCGCATACAGGCTCCATGCACTCCCCAGTGAATTCACTGTCCTTGCTCCAGCCGGGGCTGGGATTTCACCCTGCTCTACCAGGGACACTTGCTTTCCAACCTGCTTTCCTTCCTTTGTGACACTGTAATGTGATCTCATTGAAGTCTTCTCTTTAAATCAGTTTTTCATACCAGAGCAAACAAGAATGAGAGGAGAAGGAAAGTCATTAGATGGGACATAACAATAGCTCTGGTTGGTAATCAATTAATAAATAGAAAAGGAAAGTACCTTTATTAAGGAAACAAACAGAGTTCTCAGGAATTGAATTTCCTTTGAAGTCTCTGTTAGGGAATCATCTGCTGACCGTACGTTTATTTCCTAAAGGATTTGGGAGGTTTCCTGGTGCAAGCCTTGGTGAGACGTGGGGAGCACAAGGCAGCTGTAGTGACCTGTTGCTGGGATACTTCAGTGATCTGACATAACGTGGGAATGGAGGAAGGACCCGTGCAACAACACCCTGGTTACTCATCCCGCGGAGAGAGGTGACACTGGTTAATGCACACCAGCAGCCATGGCTTTCTGCTCCACCAGCAGCATGAGATCCTGGACCTTTCACGGTGGCATCCCACCACCTTTAGTAACACAAGTCAGGCTGACTTTCCACCAGCATTCACAACTGCAGGTGTGGGACGTGCAGGAGGTGCTGCTCCAACCCAACACAGTCCTTATCCCCAGCCCACCTTGGAGCACAGGCTGCCAAACCTGCAGTCACCCTTTGGATGGGAGACAGCTCTGGTTCCCTGCACTCCCGCTCATCTTGTCTTTGGTGCCTACCTCCCTATCTGGTCCTAACCTTGGAGAACAGACATCCCTCCCCTCCTGGTAGAGCTCCCCTTTCAACATAACCCAACTCCTGTAGCACGCAGAGACCTTTGCAAAGGAATCTGGGTTAGGAACAACTAAGCCGCTTGGCACCTTCAAGTGATGAGGCAGAGGAATGGTTGATGGAGAAGGTAAGCAAACGCTGCCTCTCTGCAGAGCAAATCTCGGCATTTGAAAGCTGTTTGAAGTGTTTTGTGTGTTGGCTGGTTTTATTTTTTTCTTTCCTCAATGAATTTCTGAGGAATGCTCACTGGAGACAGGAATGTTGGTTTCCCTGCTGCCCTTCCCAAGCGTGCAATGGCATTCGGATAAATTACACACGCAGCACTTTTTTTAGCTCTTTTTATTCTTTTTCTAGCTGGGTTTTGCTTGGAGTTGGCCAGCAGTTTGGACTAGAAGCGAGACACAGCTCCTCTTTTGTGGGGGTTACTCAATTATAGCAATCAGTACACCAAGGCTTCCAAAAATATTAACTGTTGACTAAGTGGAAAACAATAAAAAGGGTAAGGAATGTTTGCTTCTTCTTTTCCCTTGTGAGTCTAATGGTGATTAAAGGTACCAGACCAAGAGCCCTGGAGAGGAAAGTCTTCTAATTTTCTACAAAACAGCATTGCAGAAAATTTCCTTATCAATGTGCTTCATCCCTGAGCACGAATTCTCAGCGTGAACAACCCATGTCCTTTTTGCCCTGCTTGGTTGTGTCTGACAGTTAGCAGGAAGGTGGCTGGTGATCACAGAGACATTTAGGAACCTCAGTGTCAAGAGCTCCAGGTCCTTCCTCTACCATTTCTTCCTCTGTGTAGCCTTTCTGATGTTGTCTGTCTAAACAGAGAGCACACTTCAAGGGAACACACACTCTTCAAGTGAAGCTACCCACATCATCACCCCAAGCTCAGCCTGCCCTGCAAAGAGCACAGATGAGAAGTGATAAAGGGTTTCGTTCATGAGGTGCTCCTACTGCAGCCCAGCTAGAAAGGTGTCCAGCGCACGGCTTCTTTCTTGTTGCTAGGTCTGGGTTTGGTATAGTTGGACTATTCACATATATTTATGATTAGTTTTTATTCGGTTTGTCTGAACTACTGTCAGACAACATGACTTGTAATACATCCCCAAGGTCTCAGTGCCGGGCGGACACAGCTTTGAATTATTGACCAACGCTGACTCCGTACTCTGGCATGGGTTGGCCCCAAGACCTGAAAGAGGCCATCCGATTTGTCCTGCAGGCAAGGGCAGTCATCCAGCTTCCCCTCCCAGGAGCACCTGGAAACGGAATAGACCGATACACTTGCTCACTTGGATTTGATTGAGGCCAAAGCTTGTTTTCTCCTCCAAAGCTCACTGGAAATTGTAAAATCACTTGGATCTGCGGAATGGAGTAGGAAAGTTGCGGGACAGGGGGGCAGTTTGTCATCTCTGGTACCTCCTGCTTCTAACGGAGTTTCTTTTAAACTCCTTCCAGCATAATCCCCCAAACTATGTGATCTTTGTCCCAGAAGAGCTGTGCTGTTTCTATGGAGTCTCAAAGATGCTATCCATTTTCCCTTTGATTTAATTTAGTAGGTTCAAGAACTCAAGCAAAATAGCAAAAGACGAATACAAATACTCGTTAGAAAAACACTTCGGAGGTTGCACAAGTGGCAAGAAAGGTGCACGCAACAATAGGTCTTGACTTTGCAATTCTCTACGCTTGGTACCCCACAGCGCACACGTCAAAGGCTGAAGATTAACACCCGCCGAGCGCTCAGCTCGCATACACGGCCTCCCCCAACTAGCAGCAATAAAAGCTCAGCCTCAAATCAAAAGCTAAGCTTGCTGAGACTTCAAAACAGCTCACAGCCCGGGCGCTCAGCCCAAACTCAACTCAGCACTGCATAGCCTCGTGTCCAGGTGTGAAAGCCCGTGCCTACTGCCAGGATAAACCTCACCGAGGCCCTGCAGGCAGCTGGCTGAGCCTGGTGTGAAGCCACCAGAACTGCACTGTGTGTCCCTGCGTTGGGTTCAGCCCCTGGACCCTTCCCTGCTCCTGCTTCCACCTCTCCCAGAGGTGGCCAGAAGTGCTGGGGGTCTTTGCTAACACATGAGCTGCTTCCAGCTGAGGGTTTCCAAGTGACCTGCAAGCCCTGAAGTTCATTAACTCACCCCTTCCGTTGGACATGGAATTACTAACTGTATTTGACATGTAGGGAAGATGAAGCAGGGAGGCACTGAAGGGAGCTGCAGGACTTTGTAAGAAGAAGGGGGTTTGGGGGCTTACTGGCAATTTTGAAAAACTAAGGAAAAAATCATTTGGGGCTGGATCAAATCCAGGCTTTTTTTAAAAAAAACTTTTGGCAAATCACAAACTGAAAGAAAAGTGGAATGGGTCATATAAAATGTTACATTTCAATCAAATTGAAACCATCCCTCTCATTGATTTCGTGAAAATATCTTGGAACCACTTATATAATTAAGGGAAATCTTGAAACAAGAATTGAAATGGTACATTTCACAAAATGTCAAAACAAGACCTTTGAGTGCTTTTCTAGAGTTATCTCTTGGCTTTTTCCAAAGCTGATCATTGGGCAAAAATGATCAGAAATCCAGTACACATTTCACTGTGATGGAATTTGCATTTTCCATAAAAAAAAGGGCTTCAGGAAAAGAAAAGAAGTTTTTATCCAGATGCAGCCATTCCAGCAGGGAGGTTGGAGCAGAACCCAAAACTCCTCTTTCAGCCCAATCTGAGGGCGAGTTTGAGTTTGGGCTCAAACAGAAATACACGCCTGGAGACAGCAGAGCCCCGCGGGGGCATCGTTGGCCTTTCCTCTGGATCCTCCCATTGGCCTTGCTCTTGGATTTCGTCCTCCTCTTCCTCCCTTTCTCAGCCTCTAAAACCAAAGCCACAAATGTTGCCCCATTTTGTAGAGCATTTTGAACAACTGACGAAAAGTGTGACTGCTAAATATTAGTATGTTCAGAATAATAACCTTCTCTTCATGGAAAAATCATTCATATTTATGGGGCAGTTAACTAATATTGAATATGCAATAGGGGGACTGAAAATCCTGCAGCAATGAGGGCCCGATCCTGCATCTCTGCAAGCCACTTGGTGAAGGAAATTAGTCTCATTAACTTTAATAGAGCCCTTAACTGGAGTAAACAGCCCTTACACAATCAAGTCTTCCTCACACACAAGGGAATGTACTCAATCCCTCTATTTACAGCCTCTCCCAGTTCCACTGGCTCATGCTTTGCAAACCCATGGTTTGTTTAAGAGCTCAATTATATTTAATTTACAAAGACTCATCTGTAGCTGCATTTCCACTATTTCTAAGCCGTATGAAAAAAAATGGAGCTCTCATTTAGCATTTAAACACACCCTGCAGAAGCATTTTCTAGGTTCCCAAGATGATTTTATTTTGCACAGCTGGGATAGGA
This sequence comes from Eurypyga helias, assembly GCF_000690775.1. Classification (NCBI taxonomy): domain Eukaryota; kingdom Metazoa; phylum Chordata; class Aves; order Eurypygiformes; family Eurypygidae; genus Eurypyga; species Eurypyga helias. The sequence goes on from NW_010225108.1 coordinate 79,588, forward strand.
GAGAACCCAAATATGAGATACTGGGGGTATTGGGAGCAGGATTGGTTATTTTTTTTCCCACCTGACTGCAAAACCAGCAGCACAAAACAAGACCACAGGGTGGCAATTAAAGTAATTACAAAAAATTAGATCCCTCCCTCTTTTTCCCTCACATAATGGCAGGTCATTAAAGTTAATAGTCAGGATCACATTTGTACATGTCAGCAAAAAGTCATTGCAGCATCTTTCATCTCCACTACTGCATGCAACTTCCATTCCTTCAGTCTCCGAGGGAGCAGCATGGTATGTCGGCTTCTGGGTTTGGGTTTTCTTCGTGTTACACCTGTTGCTGGGACTCGCCAGGAAAGGCTTCGAGGTGTTAAAACTAGTCTGTTGGGATAGGAAAGATTTCAAGTGCTCTGAATATTTTGAGGTCAGGGAGGAATTTGTGTTAGACGTAACCCCAGAGACGACGCTGTCTGGAGCCAGAGGAGGGTATTGGGCAGAGCAAGGGGAAAACCAGCCTGCAGTGCCTTTGATGGTGATGTTCCTCTCCAAGGAGCTGTCTGCACCTGGGGAGGAAGGTCCATCCCCCTGCCATGCCACAGCTGCCACGCGTTGAGCTGGGAGTCCCTCCACGTGGGGCTGGTTTTGGTCTGGGGCATCTCTCTGTATTTAAGTCCCGGTAAGCACAGATGGGACTTGTATGTGAAGCAAGGACTGGGAACAAGTCTTGTGTAGGCTTGGTTATGAAGGGAAGTACATTATGGGAACTGAAGAGCAAAGAAGGTATATTACATCAGTTTTTTTCCTTTGCAGTGCTGTGAACCCAAAACAGACGTGTGAGATGAATTAAATGTGCCTTTTGTGTAAGGGATCCAGGCAGAGGTGTTGTTTGGGGTTCAGACTGAACAGGGAAGCCTGTGGGTACTGCACCTACTGTGTTCGATTAGCACAGAAAAGGGCTCATTCTGGGTACAGACAAAGGTCTCTTCACCACAAAAACTGAGTATATCACAGTTCATAAACTGGCCTGAGGCTTCCCATCGAGACAATGGCAGAATCCTGTCTGTGTTCCTGAGGCCATAGAGAGCAAAAAAGGCTGGGAATAGGGGACAGTCCTGCCTAGATCCTCCTGTGAGCAACAAAAGATCCTCTGGGTTACTCTCTCTTACCCCAAAGCATAGAGAAGGGCTGATGGATGTTCCCACAGCAGCCAGGCCCTCCCATGGATGTAGCACCTCTGTGGACACGTACACAGAGGTTTAGGGTGGACTATCAAGCCAGTTTGCCCCATCCCAAGCCACACAAGCTGCTTTTCCCCTCCTAGTGCTTTCCACTCCCTCCACACACACCAAACCATTTGCATCGTGCTTTTTGTGGTGAGAAACAAAGGCCTTCCAGGGGCTCTTGGCAGACAGCTTGTCACCCTTCCTGGGCTCATTTTGACTTGCAGAAAGGAAAGACAAGAAGTGGGATGAGGTTGGACTTGTTGCAATCATCTTTCTTCTGCTCTTCCATGTGAGGACAAAGCTTGCTTCTCTTCCCTGCTGGCATTTGTGCCTGTCTGGAGCAGGGAGGAAGACTTTGTCCTAGAGACACGGGCATCAGGGAGTAATAATCACTAACAAAGGGAAACTACTACATGCAGCGAACATGCGGAGAGATTGCTGATTTTATAGCAGCAAATGATACTAATAAATACGTGGGCCCCAGGGGAATCTGCCGTCAGGAGGGAAGTTCCAGGTTTCAAACCACCAGCTGCTCCGGCTGGTCTGGTATCAGAGCATGACCTGAAAAAAAAAAAGGATCCTTATTTTACATTTGATCCCGGAGAGATGGATAGTGTCTGTTTTTGCTGAACTCATCAGCAGGCCTCTCTCGACGGCTGAGTATGCCAGAGGCTGTTGAATGATGCAGGCTTGATGTTATCCTAGGAGAAAATTTCATTTCCCCATTTTTATGCTGGAACGTCTCTGAACTGTTCCAGCTGTTTGGGAGTGAAGGTTCTTTGGGAATGATGCACCTCAGTCATACGTCTTTTCCTCTCCACAGATCAAACCTAGCAGTGACACAACAGCGTGAGGCTTTCTGGAAGGAGAAGGGAAGAAGTTCCTGCCATGGTCCTTTTGGGATGAAACAAGCTGAGTGATGTGTGCCTGGGGTGGTGGCGAGGTCTGGAGCTGCTCCCTCTGCTCCTGCCACCCTTCTGCGAGGGCTGCAACTTCCTCTGGACCTCACTTACCCAGCACAGGTGTTGGGACCCCCTCTGGAGATGTACATCCTTTCCTCCTTCAGAGGAATAACCTCCATGGACTCACCAGCATGCCTGACTTCACTGGGGAACCAGCTTCACCTTCCCTTCCCAAAACCCAGATGCAACGAGGGATTTGAACCCAATCTTTTCATGTAGCCATCATAGAGGGTGATTGCCCCCAGAACTCCTGTTGAAAATCTTCCCTTGCACCCACCCAGCTTTGGGGGAGGGCTCACAGCCGGATTTGTCTTTCACCTTCTCTTCACACCTGGCATAACAGAGGATGCCTTTTTCAGCCAGGACTGCAATAGGTGGTTGCAAATCTGTCTTGTGGCTTCCAGTGTCCCTAAAAACTGTAAATAATATATGCTGGAAATTCCCTAGCCTTGCCCATGCTTTTGCTGTGTACGTCTCAGTGCCTCCCATATCATTAGTCCTCCTTCGGCAAACAGCTATTGTGCATTTGATACTTTTATCTTTTAACAGTTTTCCTTTACATTTTTTCATCTGCTAAATTGCATTTTTGTGGGCTTCTCTCTCTCTTTTTTATTTTAGTTTATGTTAGTTCTTTCCCTGGTGTAACTGTACTCTTAGGAAGATTTTAATTACCTTTCTTTAAAGCCAAATGACAAGTAGAGCATGTCATTTGTAGCTAAAGTATCACTTGAAAATGCAAAAGCCCCGGCTTTATCAGGCTTAAAAGCTTTCCTGGAATATGTTCAAAAACTGCTGACTGGGCAAGATTAAACATCGCAATGTTAAGTAAAAGATCTCCGCATGTGGTATTCTTTTATTCCCCTGGGCGATCAAGTTAAACTGCAACACAGCCCTCAGGCCTTCTTCTAAAATATTAAGGTTTTTTTTCTCATGTGTGCAATAGGGAGAGGGGCTGGGGCTTTGGGGATGAGAATCTCAGAACAGCAACAGCCGGAAGCAGAGAGAAGCTGAAGCCACGATGCCTCCCAAGGAGCTCAGGTGTTCCTAGAGCAAAGCAGGGACAACAGAGGGCACCTGAGGAACAGCCCTTGTCCAAACACACCGCTCGGACACATCACGCTGGGCAAGAGCCTCCACAAGCCTGGGCGGACTCATAATCCCAGGGCACAGAAACGGTCCGACTGCATCAAAGGCATTCAGGGAAAGCATTTGATAAGATGATTTGTTGCATGGTGGTCAGCACTCCCAGCAGGAGACCCACCTCTTCATTGCCGGGACAATGGATGTAAGTGGGATTGTGGCATAAGGTGAGCAGGACATCATGAGCCCAACAGTATCGTGGGCAGCCAGAGCACCGTCTTCCCTCCCCTCCCCGGCCTAGGGAGCCTGGTGCTTTGGAGCAGGGCTCCAAAACCCATGAATGCAGGAGGGACCTGCCTGTTTGGGTGTGCCGAGGCGATGTCCAACCTCCCTGCACCCAACACTGCCAGGTCGGGACTACTCATTTGTGAACCTGCATTTTCTAGGACCAGCAGCAGGGTATTTCAACCTGCAGTCCTGGGATCAATGACGGAGCTTGCACCTCTGCCCTGGGTAAGGCAGCAGGCAAACAGCTTCATGCAATAGCAGGAGCAGTAGGACAGCACAGGGGACCTTGCAAGGATCCAGCAAGGCAGAAAGCTGACACGGGGAGAGAAACAGCCGCGGTGATAAGCAGGATGCCCACACACACCTGCAGACACGCGGGGGTGGCTCTCACCAGGCCCTGAAGCACAGCAGTGACTTGTTACGGGTCTGTAGTATAAACTTCCTCAGATGTCAGCAGTGACAGCCCATGACAGGGTATTTCAACCAGGTATGAGCACAACCCACTCCAGCACGGCCACACTGGTAGCCCCTGGGGGGGCTGGGGATGAGGTGGGGACATCACCCCATCATGGGCAGAGCCTCCACCCCCCCACCACCCACAAGAAGCTTTGATTTAGATTTCCCTGAAGGCTGCAGGGAGTGGGGGATCTCAATTTATGGTAACAGGTTTTTCCCTCCCTGAACACAGCGAGATGATCCTGATCCGCTGGCCAAGAGCTCCTTAAAAGTGCTTGGAAAGGAGAATTCTGGGATGTGGAGGGGAAACACTTATGGTTTAAAAGGCACATCGGACTTCCAGGTCTGTCCAGATTGTCTGAAGAAATCCTCTGAGAGCTTGAATTACTCATTTTTAATACGAACAGGAACCACCTGCCTGCAATCACACACATAAACTGTTGGTTACTTTGCAATGGAAGAGCAGCTTGAATGCTTTTTACTGTAATGTTTAACCCACTGTGTGTTTTGGAGCTTTTTCTTCTTTTAACTGAAAACACACTTCTCAGATGTGCGGTGTGCTCGCCTCTATCTCCCCCAGCCTCCCCAGGAAGCAGGAACGAATCCCAACCCTTGCAGAGGGTGCTTCGTGGTTTGAAGTAGGGAGGGATTTTGGGTGACAGAGCAAGTGGCAGGACTTGGTGTGCAAACATGGCCGAGGCAAGGGGCCCAGCTCACCCACTGCATCACCACGGCATCACTGCTGTACTTTTGCCTGCTTTACCTGCTTGCTGGCCATAAGCCTGCGCTTGGCACCCACCTCTGTCTCCCTCTGACCAGCGTCTCCATCCCTTCAAGCTACTCCTAAAACCACAACACCAAGCTGCTTCTCCCCTTTGCTGCCCTCCTTCCCCAAAATCTCCCAGGTTGATAGAGGGACACATCCTCATTTCTTCTTCCAGTTGCTGAAACCTCCCAGGCAAAGATGATCGGTGCATCATGTCCCACCAGCTCCCAGGCAGGAGCTTGCCAAGAGAGGACAATCCCCAGCAGACCAGCTCCTTACCCTCACTAACCATTTTGCATCACTCAAATCTCAGGAAGTTGGGGGTTTTTGGCACTTTTAAAAAAACTCCTTTCAAAACTCCCGGAAAAAAGGAAAGCAGCTGACCAAACAGTGAGAGAGACGGGCAGAGGTCTCGGAGAAGGTCGCCCAGAAAGATTTCCATTTTTCTTTCTGCAGATCCATTGAACCCGATCAGGTTTCCCCAAAAACACCAATTAAGACTTCTAGATCATGTTCTCTTTTTGTTGGACAGACAGGCCAAGCAGTGCTCATCACCCCAAATTTTAACCAGCTGGGAAAATGCAGCTCTCCATTTTGAGCCAAACATCCAGCATTGGGGTGTTTCTTGTTCCTTTTTTCCCTTCTCCCTCCAGTCAGGGAAATGCAACAGTTTTGCATCCTTGACCTGTGTGTATGTGTGTAGCTGTGGGTGTCTTAGCAGCTAGAATCACCTTTTGTCCCATTGGGTTTCCATAGGGACTGAGCATTCCCTTCAATAAAGGGCTCCAAATGAATGTAGCCTTCTCAGGGATATCATACAACCAGGCCTGCAAAAGCCTTTTATTAGGACATTCACCTCTGATGGGATAATTTTACCTATCAGATCACATAATCTCTTCCCCTGATGCTGAGCCAGGAAATGAAAAAAGACCAGTGGGGAGATTTTTGACTCAAGAGCCAGGTTCTGCTGTGATGACAGCCTTGATTACTTGGTCACAGTCGTCTTAAAAGACAAGTACATCGAGCGAAGCCTAAAATTACAATGCACAACCAGACAATAGGTGGGGCAAGAAAGACAAGCAGTGACCAGACACTTTTAGATCAAATCATCAGCTTTTAGCCTATTCATAAATATTTTAGCAGGTTACTTAGCTGGTGGAGCTCATCAGGCTGGAAGTGAAGATATCTTCCGCTGCTCAATTTTTGTCCATGCCAGTAATGTTTGATGCAAACACAGGTGACTGGATATAAAACACAGAGGTTAAGAGGATTTAGAAGAGGATCCAGATTAGCACACAAGCAAACTGAAATGTTAGCCTTCCCCTGTTCCCCGTGCTGACTTGTTACCACATATCCTTTTTCATTGGGTAACATAATCATAGCAAAGCAAAAGGCTGCACAGCCGGGTGGAAGGTCATTAGCAAATACCTGGTTGCAAGAATAAACTGTTTCTACCCCAGAGGAATGGAGCCAAGGTTTCCGCTAAGCCCTTTGGGTGCAACTCATCAACCCCATGAAAACAAAGCTACTAACAGGCTGATGGAGAGTGCTCCTGCTGCTCTCTGCCCAGGGAGCGGGTAATCGTGTTGCCACAGCACCAGCCCCGGCAGGGAGGAAGGGCTGAGTTATTCCCTTCTGCCCAAAGGCAGGATCAGCTTCTCCGCTGTCCTTTCTGGCCAATCTGCTCTTAAAGGAGACAAATCTTGACAGGAGATCTGTAACACTGCTTGACTATCCTCCCCCCTTCGCAGCTTTCAGCAAATTCCGTCTGAGCCTCTTTTGCTGAAATTTAAGCTCTCCCTCCTCTTCTCCACCATGCATGTGGAGAACTGATCATCCCTCTTTTTTTTTTTTCCAGCAGTGTTTTGAAGATTGCTCTCATCTGCTTTTCCAGCTCCCTCTTCCTGAGGCCTAACAACCCTTGTCCTTTCCCTGGCTCCATCAGGGAGCTGATTCATGCTCACCTTGCAGCCAGTGATGCTCTTCAGGCTGTCCTCTGAAGAACCCCTGCCTGGCCAGTGCTTTGCATCCTTTCCATTTGCCCATGGGTTATTCCTGCAGTACCTCTTACTTGTTCCTATTTTTGGGGTTCACCCACTCAGTCTTTTTGGGAGCACTTAGAATTCCAACCTGTCACCCCGTACGAGGCAGCCCCTCCAGCGCAAGGGTCACCTGCTAATCTGGCAAGCATATGCTCAGTTAGGGTATCTTGATCGTTAATTAGAAGACTAAATAGCATGAGACCTTGGGCAGATTCCGCAAGCCCATGAGATCCAGCTTCCTCCTGAGGTGAACCACCACTGGCTTCTCCCCCCTCCCCGTGTTCCTTGTTTCACGCCCACCCTAACCCAGTGGTTTTGAAAGGCCAAAGAGCAAAGTCCTGTACATCCACCAACAAAGTAAGTCCGATGTAAGTAATCTGCTTCATGCTTGCAATTCTGTCACCGCACCTGAACAATTCAGCTTTTGAAAGATAAGGCATTTCCCTTCCAGATTGTCAGTGTTTTGCTGGAAAACAGTGGCTTATACTAAAATGTCACCATTGTTCTCCCAAAATAACTTATATGCTTGCATAACATATTAGCTATATCCACTGAGCTGCTTGTCAAAACACTGGTTGTGTTCCCAGTAGCCCATCCGAAAGAGCTGGGTCCTGTTCTTCCATTTTTCACCAGAAATAAAATTACATTTTCAGTACGAAATGCACATTATGGCTGTGGATTTCATTTGACTCCTCAGTTAGGAAAATATCCCGTTTGCTCTAAGCAGGGTGATCAGCCTTCCTCGCCCCGTGAGCCACAATGCAAAACCTCCACCACACCGAGAGCCGCAAGAGTCACGTCACCTACATCAAAAACCCTGGGGGGAGGAAGAGCTGTGGACTAAAGGCTGGGGGAGCAAAAAGGAGAACTAGGAAGAATACATCCCTGATGGAAACTGATCCCTTGGCCCTGGATGGAGTCCAGATCACTCCCCCTGAACGCGAAGGCATGACTCTGTGTTGATGGGAGTGCCACTCAATCAAAAATGCTTCTTTATAGCTTGTGCTTATGGAGGGAAGCCCTCTCCTTCACTGACTGTTTATAGGGACCTGAGAGGTGGAAGACAGAGACTCTCTTTGTGCTTACCTCGGGATGATAATTTCTGGGAATTCCACCTTTCCCTTGCCCTACAAGTTCATTACTCACTCATTATGGGGAAGCAAGGCAAGGGAAAGGCATGCAATCCACTGACAAGTCACCTCCTCGGGTATTTTCTAGCCAGAGCAGGAAGTTGCAGCTGGGTTGGTAACAAAGACATCTTCCCTTTGATTTTCCCCCTGAGCCATTCCCTGCAGCCCCAGCTTGTTTCTTCAGTGTTGATCTGCCATTTCACCTCCACTGCGAGCCTTCCTTGAGAATATTCCTACATGAAAGAGAAGGAAAACCCACATGGGACGTTATTCTCTTACAACCAGACAGAGCCATTATGATCATCAAGTCTGACTTCACACGTAATACAGGACATACCTTTCCACACCAAGCTTATAAACCCTCTGTGAGCCGTAGCAGATCTTTGCAAAAAAACTCCCGGGGTTAAAGTCTTCAAGTGGCGGAGAATCTGCAGCACACCTAAGTAATTCCCTGCTTGCTCCTACTGGTGTCTGCAGCTTGCAATTGCCACAGAGGGCAAGGATAAAATGCAGGCACAGATCCTCGCTCCTCTGCATCAGGAATGTTTAAATCGGCTGATGAGCACTGGAAACTGTCTCCTTTCCTGGAAAGATGAGAAAATCAGGCTCATTGCTATGCTATATATTATTTATCACACCAAACCAGCATCTTGAGCTGTTTGTAAACTAATGCCTTTTGAAAACATAAATGCTCCTGAAAGTTGCTATTTAAGAAAACTCTGTGGTGGAAATGGGGATTTGGAAGGACCCAAATGAACAGGGAAGTATCTGAAAGAGCCAGAGCACCTCTGCCAGTAGCAGGGTGGCAAACCAGCCCACCTGAACACCACAGACCCTTAACTCAACCTGTAATTTCCTCTCTCCCCTTCATTGCCACCCCCATGAGTTAGCTAGCCAACAGCTTGGGATGGGGACCGCCTCACCGAGGAGCTGCAGCAGCACGGGGGTGCTGTGCTGGAGGATGCAGATACACACCCCCACAGGATCGCATATCCCCGAGCAGGACATCACCAAACTTATCGCCTCCTTCCTCTGGAACATCTCAAAACTGTGCTGGAGGTGGGGGGGAGCACTGGGTGCTGAAAGGGTTAATGGGAGGCTATCTGCCGGTTCCTGGCGGAGGCTGGAGCATGTATGCCAGTGACCAATTAATCAGACCGGCCAGTGTCCCCCCCTTGGCAGCTGGGCTCTGTTATGATCCTGACCGCAAATGAAGACAGCAAGGAAGGAAAACCCAGGCTTTCAGTCGGGTGATAACCTGCCTCCCTTCCCAGGCAGATCCCCCCAGTATCAGGCCCGAGAGAGGTGGATCACCCCCTGTCCCAGAGGGGTTCAGAGTTCAGGCTCATTAGCGCAGGCTGAAAGAGAGCTAATCAGGGAGGAAGGGCTGATGTCAGTGCTCCGCTCACCCTGCCCTCATCCCACCAGGGAGGAGAAGGCCTGGGCTCCTGCAACAGCAGCGTGGCCATTAATTAGCTAATTGATGAGCCCTGCCCTGCCCTGGCAGTGCCTCTGTTGCGCCCCAACCCGGCTGCGGTGCAGTTGTGGGGTCCCCCACGACACCCCTCCACCACGCTGCAATGTGAGAGGGGAAAGGCCACATCCACAGGTTTCACCTCAGGCTGGCTGGAAGGAAGAAGTCATGTTTCAGGTGGAATGCAGTTTTTGTAGAAGCTGAAGGGCCGGGTGGAAGCAGGGCGCTCCTTAAGGTCAGCTGCAAAATCCACACTGATTTTCCCGCGGTTGGGATTTCAGCTGCCAGACAGCAGAGCAGTCACTTCGCATCACCCGTGCAGAGCTACGGTATCATCCTGCGAACGCTGCTTGCTGCTAAAGATGGACCGAGCTCCCCCCGCCAGCAAAAGGGTCCACTGCTTGGAAAATCATTATGGAAAGTTGGCAGAGCTGAGCAGTCCGGTCCGTAATAGCTTAATCCAAAAAGGTCTGCTAAAACATGTGATTTCAGTACAGTCCAGCTGGGTCCTTGTGTCGCATTCGTCACGGTGGTATCGGATGCCAGAGCCAGGGAATGATATGGGGCAGGGGGGGCAGAGACGGGACTCCCAGACACCTGCCATGCAAACCATACCCAGCCAGTTGGGAGCAGCCAAAATCCTGAATCCTTTGCACAGGGCAACCCTTTGGGAGCCTGGACCTTACTGTGATGGGTTGCTCAGGTGAGTCTCAGGTCTCTACAAACACCTTCTCAGCCCAGGGGAGCTCCAAAGTCCTGGCTGAACACAGCCGGTTCACCTGCGGCTGGTAGGACCCCAGGCAGACCCCTGTGCCAGAGCAGCCCGGAGCCAAAGCAGCATCATCACGCTGTTAAAAATGTTCAGGGGAAGGGCTGCCCCTGGCCGGGTGCAGATGTCCAACTGCACCCGCACATTCCAGGCTGAATTCAATTTTCTGCTCCTCACCCAGGGCCCTGGAGAGCAGCAGCTGCCTCAGACTGCACCTAAGATGCATATAAATAGAGGCATAATACCTTATTATAAAGGAATGCATGCCTAAGCAGGAGATACAGTTACCTTCGGAGGAGGAAGGGGGAGGAGGCACAACGCTCCACAGAGGAAGGAAAAGAGGGCTGACAGGGATCTAAATTGACTTACAGTAACAAGATGCTGTCAAGATAAAAAAAAATAATCACATTAACCCCCTCCCCTCCTATTGCAGCAAAAGAAAGAGCTGAGCCTTGGCACATTCCGCTGTGCCGCGCTGGGAGAGGACACGGGTTTGCTTCCAAGATGCTGGGAACCGAGGATGAGCCCTGTGTCCTCGACTGCATGGCACAGTTGGCTCCCGGGGCCAACACTCCCACCAACCCCTCTGCACAGGGGTGTAGTGTAAAATCAGTGAATTCTGGAAACTCCCACCTCCACACTGCAAGACTTGAGGCTAGGTTTTAACCCAAGGGCTGAAAAATAGGGGCATAGGGGAGCATTTGGTCCATTCGACATGTTCCCAGGCATCCTGCCCCAGCAGCATGTCCCGTGGTGTGCAGGAACTGGCACAACGTCCCTGCTCTGTATGTTATCCCTGCTGTGTGTGACATTAAAACTGTGTATGACATCCCTGCTGTGTACATGGAGAGTGGGGACCACCAGGCTAAGTGACATGGCAGAGCCCATGAGAGCAGTCAGTGTCAGAGCAGGGCTCCGACCCTGGGTGCTCCCACAGTCTGTTGTTTGTGCAATTTTGGTACAACCCTGCCCCTCGCTCGCAGCCAGCAAACACAGGCAGACCTCCGCGCTCTGCCTCCAGAGCTGGCACAAATCCTGCCTGACATAAATCAGTGGGCAACACCCAGGGAAGGAGAGCAGAGCCAGACCCCAGCGCTCCCCGGCCGTGAGCCCTCCTCCAACAGAGCAGCCCTCGCGGATGTGGTGGGTTTCCTTGAGGGCTGCGTTATGACTGAGCGGGTCCCTGCAGAGCCCTGCTGTCCCCACAGGCTGTGCCCCCGGCACGCTGCGCACACGGCTGCTCGCGTAGGTTAGAGCAGTAACGGCTCTGTGTTGGGCTGAGCTTGCCAGCGCTTCGGCTTTGATCTTCCCAGCGCGGGACGTGATGTAACACCTGCAGAATGATACAGTGAGGAGGGAAAGGGAAGATTCTGGCAATTAAAAGGCAGCAAAAGGGGCTGGGAACCCGTTGGGCAGCCCCAGCTCAGCACAGCGCTCTGCGTGTCTCAGGTTGGGGGGGCTGGTTTTCAGAGGGATTTTTGAAGTTTGTTTGGTTTTCCAAGACCTGTTGCCTCATCTTTGCACTTGTGCTCTTGCATTTGTGAGAACACCACCATATCCTGTTACCTGTTGCCATTGCACGTCAAGAAAGGGGGGCTGGGGCAGCCCCCCCCATCTGGCGATGCCCCTTCCCAGGGCTGTGGGGCAGTAGCCGTGCCCCTCCCCATGGTAGTGGCCCCACGTGGATCCCGGGACACCGCTCCACTCCTCTGGCCAACTTCTGAGGTTTCCTAGCAGTATTATGTGCCACCTCAGACCAAAGAAAACACATTTGTGGAGCATCTACTTTAGAACAAGGACACAAACCAGTGCCAGCAATCATGGAAACCCCAGAGAAAACAACTGAAATTCATGTTTATGTGCAGCTCCCAGTAGCTGCAGAAATTGGATTTCCACATGAAAGGGGACCTTTGGTGGCCACTGTACGCACTGACAAACCCTCTGCTGTGACCTTCCAGTGATGCACTGCTTAATAAAGCCAGGGAGAGAGGGGAAATGTAAAGTTATCTGCTCATTCGTTAACGTTCACCAAAGTACTTTGTAGGTGAAGCTGAAAAGCCTTATACAAAGGCTGGACATCCGTCCGTTAGAGATATTCCTCAGCAAATTCAGGTATTGGCAGCTTTGGGTTAGACAAGGACTGGCTTAATGGCATCACACGGTTGTAAGGGAAGAGAAGGACCTGAGCCAGTTTAGTCGGCAGGATTTACACCGGGATAAAGCAGCGGGATGCAAAATGCACTCAAGACTTGCACCAGCTGTGTCAGAGAGGTCAAACAAGCTTCCAGATTGAAATGAGTCCAGAAGTGGGTCCTTATTCCCTTGCAGCAAAACTGGATTAAGCCAGGCCCTCCAGCCCAAGTGTTCCTGTGCTCCTGACAGTGGATGGAGACTGTCATCAGCAGCGTCATGGGAATTTGCACCACCAAAGACGTGGCTCCTGTCTGACGGAAGCGAATGTCCTGAGCCTGGCTTGTCTTTGGGTTTTGTGAGAAGGCTTTTCAGGGAGAAGAGTTGGTTTTCACATTAAGGATCCTTCCATTTCTGATGATTTGTGACAAGCATAATCCCATACTAATTAGATTTTGGTGCATGTGTTGAAAGCACCGTGCACATTTCGATCTGTTGGGGTTTATGGAGACTCTTGCTTGTTCTGCACAATTGTTTCAAAATTAATCCTTAGAAGCCAGAAAGCTCAGATGAGATACAGCAGCCAGAAATACAACCACAACAACAACAAAATCACTTTTTGTTGTTTTTTTAATTCTCCTGATCTAGTTGGGTACTAGGCAAGTTACAATTTCTGACATTACACTACCGCTCGAAAATGTCCCAGGCTGTCTACTTCCATTGCATCAGTGATATCAGCTGTGTTGACCTGCTCTTAGAGAGTTTTAATTCTGTTTGCTCTTGGATAAACTCCATTCCTAATCCTATTTTCACCCATTTCTATCCAATTTAATACAGCTTCTGTAAGTCAAAATTAATTACTCCAAGTGCTCTCCCAGCCCCGTGGTCTAAAGGAATAAAAGATAAATCCCACCTCGCTGCTAACAGCACCTCCTGGCTGCTCTCATCCAGGGAAGCTGTGAGAGGGGAAGGGAATTGGGCAAGAAAATCGTAACACTTTGCTCGTTTTTGCAATTAGTATTTCACCCTCAAATCTCACTCCTCAGTAAGTCTCCACCTGCCCATTTTCTCCTTATTAGATGGTGATACCTCTGGAGGAATGCTGGTCTCCTGGGGCAAAGCAAGTCAGCACCTCGAGGTCACCTTCTCCCTTTTCCTTCACCTACTCAGAAATAGTTCATTTGCCTTTCCTTTCCAGTATTAATTACTCCTTCTGTCCAACCTTTGCCAGCGGGGTTCCCAGGGAGAGAAAGGACGGTTGTCTGGTCACACACGTCTCATGTTTCTTTAGTCAGGCCTCCTGGTTTATGACTTACCCCACCTAGAAATTGGGTTGGTTCTTTGCAGGGATGGTGTGTATTTGAAAGAACTGAGATTTGTAAAGTATCCCAAAGATGCACAGCAGGATTCCTGCTAAACTCTAGAATAATTATTTTATCCCTGGTTTGTGGACACCTAGGAGCTCTCTTACATCCATGATGATATTTATTCCTAATTTTTATTTCTAATTGCTTAAGCCTATGTGCATTCTCATATCCTTCCTTTTCTTCTCTCTCTATAGATCTCTCATCCACACGCTACAGACTTGAGATGTATTTGAAACCTGGGGCTCATTCTCTGGTTTGACTTCCATGGCAGAAGAGTGAGAAACCATGTCACATCGAGGGCACAAGAGCTCATCCAGTTGCTTACGCCTGTACGACACATCTGCACATCTGCAAAACCACCCTACCACCAGGCACCTTGCGTAAGAGCAAGCAATCCATTAATATAATATACTGAAGAGACTATTTATGCAAATGGATTTTGTCCTTCACACAGGCCACCAGAAGACTTGTTCATTACTAACAGATCATGGATGGTGGGAGTAAACGTAGCTTCAGTCACTGCAATTACAAAAGACAGTGCAAAGCTTTAGAGGAAACTTCCAGTGCAGCGTGACCAGCTTCTCAGCCAAGAGGATGTGGAGGGGAGTTTTCCTCCCTAATATTCAGTAAATTGTATGTGGGGTTAGTCAGAGTCCACCAGTAAAAATCAAATAGCTTTTCCTGAAATGTGGAACAGACCACAAATATCAACTATACAACATCAATGAGAGTGCTACGGGGCTAAAAACATCAAGCCAGTAAAAAGGTTTGATTTTTCTATGTCGGAGAAGAGAATAAACCCACAGTATAACAAAGCAAGAAGTTTGCTTTCATGTAGGATTAGATCGTTCATTCTCTCTACCCAGTTACAGAAGCAGCTTCTAATAATGTAAAAATTGACATCATTAAAGAGATCCAAGAGAAGATGCATTTCTGCCATGTTCAGCTGGACAAGATGTCGCTGCAATGCTGAGATGTATTAAGCAGCATAGGTCATTTGGCAATTGGGGAAATATTTGCTTGGCTTCTTTCTTAATCACCTTTAATGCACCTGCTAAAGCTTCATTAGAGGCCATTACATGCTCCAAAATGTGTTTGCCTTGGGGTTTTTGCAAGCCGCAAAGTAGCATTACGGATATTAGGTAATCACCAGAAATTCAGTCTGAATATCAGCAGCTCCGTATTTACGCGATGTCTGTGAACAGCACACAACATCAGTTTGCTCTGAGAATTAATGCCGTGGTCATCATTTTACATCTACAGGCTTCTTACTCCAGTGGCTTTGATAGAGATACTTAGAATTAAGCTGTTACAAAAAAGTCAGAACTAAGAGCAAGATGTTAAAGAACAGAGGTTGCCATGCCAAGAAATTACTTTCCTATCCAACAAATGAAAGTCTTGCAGTAACTATAGGAGAGAGAGATACTCGTCCTGAGTAACTGCAGTGTACCAAGTACCAAGGAAAACATGTTTGCAGTTTAGGAATCATAATTTTCCTCTAACATTACACTAATGCAGACTGAAAATGAAAGCTTTTCAAACATAAACTTGACTTCCATCACTTCATTTCCATTATTTATGCTCTGTTGTATTCCTTTATTCTCAGTAAATTGTTCCTCTTCCAATTCTTCAGTAATTAGCACATCGGTAGCTGTTGGTCAGGAAGTTGGTTTAGGATTTGCTTACCACAAAGCAGTAAGACAGAAACACGCAGAACAGTACTGCGTTGTGCCCTTCCGAAGTGCCTGGGTCTTTCAGAAAATAATAACATACTGTTGCTATTTCTTACCAGCGTTACCCCTTTAGCTTAAAGAGCAGAAGTTCATGTTGCAGAGCTGACGTATTTTGCATAGGACTGGCCAAAATATTATGTTCCTTCATATTGAAGAATGTCAAGGTTTCGTAAGTCCTTTTAATCCCCACCAAGGTTTTTTGGAAACTATTTCTGAAAGAAAACCAAACACTCAAAAACCACAAAGAAGAGAGAGACCCCGATCGACCCACCCGCAACACAGGAGCCAGCGGCTTGCTTGGTGGTAAAGCATCTCCCAAGGGAAGCAAAGGCCAACACTGCCTGTTACATTTCATCTGCTAACAGAGTTGTGTTCCTAAACGATGATACGTAAGCGCTAAAACACAGCAAGCACAAAGGTGCTCTTTCATTCGTGGAAGCCATCATCTTAAAGTAATTAACTGGGGATTAGTCAGAAATGATGCCCAAACAAATGAGATACGGAAGGGCAAGAAATTGTATTCCTCTCTGGAACCTTGCATTAGGTGGAGCGCTGCCAGTGCAAACAGCAACGAGAACAGAGCGTTATGGCTTAAGAAAAATGAAAAAATAGGATTGGCGATTAGAGCTGGATGGTTGTTTTCAACACAAAGCATCTCGGGGGTGGGCAGTGCAACCAGCACAGCCACCTCCCGCTGTCCTGTGTCCTGAGAGCTCAGCCTTTCCTCTCCCTGCCGTAGGATGCTAACGCCGATAGCACGGGACTTGCTGCAGCTTCCATGGCTGTAAATCAAAGGCTGTGTCAGCAGCACGTCAGCGGCATGAAGGAATAGCACTGCTCCTCATGCGAGGTTTCCTTCTAACAATCTCCTCCTTTCATTTGCCTTCCCATGACTGATGCATAATTCAGGAAGCAAGCGCAGGAACCGCGGTTTCGCTGGGAATGAAGCTGCACCGGCTATTGCGTGGGGAAGGTCTATCGCTGCGAAGCACCCACGCAGCCAGGCTGGGCTGTGGAAGGGAGAACAAGAACTGCTCCGGCCCCATCTCCAAGGGTTGCTCACACCAGGTTCTTTGCAGGCGAAAGCCCTCGTCTGGCATTGCCCCCCCAGTGCAAAGCTGGCCCCGAGCTCCCCCCAGGAGCTGTAAGCACGGTGCAAGGAGACAATGGTTCCCTGCACAAGCTGGAGGACCCTGGGGAAATCATGAGTTGACACAAAAATCCCAGTCCCGCTCTAAATGATCCTCGTGGTTCCCCCAAAACCTTCACAAGGCGCACAGGCTGCTGTCAAACCCCAGCAGCTTGTGTGTCCGCGACGCTCCTGTTGCCGATATCCTGATAAACGCTGAATTCTCTCCCTTGGGAGCAGCAACCATCTACCCAGGAACGCCCCATCCCAGCGCCACGGGGGTCCGCAGGCAGCTATAAATCCTCTGACCTCTGCCATCCGCCTGCTCGGCAGCCACTGCAAACCCAGCCTGAGCTTCGCTGCGCTGCCACAGCGGAGCTCGCCGAGCGGAAGGCAGGCAGTTGTCTTGCAGACAGGGTGCACGGCGTGCTCATTGCGCCGGGAGCAAACCTGCTTCATTGCAAAGGCCAGATGGAGGGGAAGGGGGCAAGCTGTATAACCCGAGACCAGTAATTGAGTGTGTGTGTTAAGTAACTTTACAACCATGCTTCACTAGGAAGCCAATAAAAGGGCAAAACACAATTGCCGGGTTTTAATTAAGAAGCTAACATTTAAATGAGGTGCATCATCTGTTTGTATTAAACGTGTTTAATTTAATTTGTTATAGTACACTTATTAAATAAATCAGCTTTATTGAATTTGCTATGCTGGTGGCATGCTGAACAGAAGTGAAAGGAAAGACGCCGGGTCTGGAATTTTCTCTTTAAATCAACCAAGGCTCTGTCTGCATGCAGCGACACTCAGGAAAATTAATTCCAGTTAATTAAAGGTGTGAATTTAGAGCAGATCAGTTCAGCCACCCTAAAACTCTGAGCAGACCTCCTCATTCAGAATTCAAACGCCATTGATTCAGCTCGGCGTGATTCACTTGGCGTGTGATGTAAGAAATTGAATTAAGGCCACTTTAAATCTGAATGAATGTCTGCACCAGCCTTTCCTGGGGTTTAATTTGTCCCCTTCTTTTTCCTGAGCATCTCTGTGTGGACCAGAGGTTTGCAGGAGCCAAGCAGGTTGGGTCAGCATGCTCCGCTCTCCCAGCCTTGATGGGAATCGCTAGCAGCCAGAGAAGCAAAGTACTGACGGTAATAAACTCCCCTGGCTGGCATCGCCTGGCTGATCTCTGCCCTGCTCTGTCCTCTCCCATCTTCACTTGCTGTGGAAATGCCATATTTCAGCATATTGCCACGGGAGATCCAGTATGGAGCTATTAATACGTACCAGCTGGGAAGAAATTTTCCTGCAAACATCGGCCTCCGTCCAGACCACAACTCACTGGATGCAGCAGCTCCCAGGGCCAGGACTGCAGTTATCCACCAGTACCTGGCCTCAGGCTTCGGCTTCTCCGTCTGCATCACGGATGGTCTCACGCCTTGGTCAGGGAGCCAACAGCCCCCCAGCTTTGATTCCTCCAGGAGTGGGGGTTAGAGATGCACATCCAGTATTGGTGTATCCAAAGGTACCCCCAGCATCTGACGTTTTGAAAAACGCCCTTGCGAGGCGCGGTGTTTTCCTGGCTCGCCTCCATCCCTGCGCACAGCCAAGTAATACCTACTTATTTCACCGGATAGCCAGGAAAGTATCAAAGGCGCTTGCAAGCCCCTCCGAACCAAAGCAGCGAGGCCAAAGCGTCGAGCATCAGGGAGCTGGCTGCTGCGGCACGTTGTCCCCGTTCCGGAGGGGAGCCGCACGCCGCCGGCGCTGCTTCCCGGGGGGGGCCACACACGCCTGAGCCCTCCCACCACCACCCCCCATGAAAGAGCCCTGTGGTCCCCGCTGCCGCGCGGCGAGGCAGCCCCCTGTCATCCCTTCAACTTTGTGCGCACTTTTCCTGGGAGGAAAATGAAATTCCTGCCTTGGAATTGGCGCCACCGTGCCAGAACGGCAGTGACCTCTGTAACCACACAAGATTTAGTGGTTACTTTATTTCAGCTGTAATGAGGCTTTGTAAACCGCTAAAAGCCAAATGTTTTCTTCTCCTTTAACTCTTGGTGGATCGTGCAAAATAAATAGCAGAACAGACGTGATGTCTGTGCGTGAATTGAGAATTCACTTAAAATTACCCAGCGTCTGAAGTGGGTGAAGCGGTGGTACTGAGAGCAGGTACGTGCTGAGTGAGAAGTTATTTGGAGAAATGAGCCCTGAGCTCCTTCCAGCGGGCACAGCTGCCCCTGGTCGGGGGCACAGGAAACGGCTCTGGGGGCGCTGGGCAGAATCCCATCTTCCTCCCTGCACCAGGACCCGCAGGGCAGTTTCCTCCAAGCCTCGCTCAGGCACTTGTGAGGAGTCACCTAAGCTCAGCCCGCATCGTCATGTCTGTCAGGAGAAGTCTGTGCTCATCCTTTTGAATTTCTCTACAAGCTGCACCTGCAGGAAGGCTCCTTCCCATAAAAAAGTGGTCCTGGCTGCAGCCTGCCAACGAACACCACCTGCCTTGAGCACTGAAGACAGACACTGACTGATAAATACTGTTGAAATAGCTGAGAGAAGGCATTTTTTTAAAGGTGAAATGCTCTTTCTTTAAACACACTCCTTATTCCAAAGCTCGCCGCACCACAAAGCATTAAAGATGGTGACAATCAAAATGCGCTGATGCGGCTGTGCTTAGCGGGGAACTTCTTCACCCTCTGCTGCTAATTACAAAATAATCCATTGAAACAAGCATCCAAATGTTTGCCACTCCCATACCAGCACGCTGCAAGGGCAAGGTGAGTTGGTTTGGGATTCAGCACTGGGGAGTGGCAGTGTCCCCAGGACACAGGCGATGCCATCACTGTGCCACTGCCACTGGGAGCAAGGGAGCCAGGCAGGATTCAGTCTGGGCGACCCAATTAATTTGGAACAACTGGAAACATCTTTCTCCAGGTTTAATTTGCTGCATGACTGCATACTGCCCATGTGATGATTTAATGTGGGAGAGGGGCAGGGCCCCAGGCAGGATGATGGCACTGAGTCATGGAAATGAGGGCTCATTTCAAGGTCCCTTCCCCAGACGTGCCATCCAAGGTTGCTGGAAGTCATGTGCACCCAGTGACCAGGCTGCTTATCTATGAAGCCAGAGCTCAGCACCCAGTGCAGGGCACCCAGAGACCAGGGATCTGCTGCACAGCCTGCACCCAGAATGAGAAGGGCATCACTTCTACCTTCTACAAGCTGCTTGGTGTGTATAACTGTAAATTTATCAGAAAACAGTGTCTTCTGCTCTCCAGACAACTGCAACGAACTGTGCCCACTGTTCTTCCCCAGAAGGTGAACTCAGCTGCACGACTTATCCTTTGCGGTCAAGATCAACCCTTTGGGGTGGAGACACCAGGAGCCTGCAGAGGGTGAATTGAAAGTCAGGTTTGCTGGTTTCAATCCCCAGCTCAGCCCCAGGTAAATAATAACAAGGGAGTAATGAGCTTTCATCAGGAGTCAGACCCACTCAGGCTCAGGGAAGATCAAGAATTTGCATTAAATTCACCTTGTAGGTATTTTGTGCCCAGCCCTTTGCCCAACCAACGCCACGCAGCAAACTGTGGCTGGAACAAGGGGCTGGTTTCAAAGTGTTGGAGGGATTCACCAGTTTTTTCCAAGCACACCACCTCTTTGTTCATTTTCTGGTGAACTGATCTAGCTTGATATTCTAGTTTTTGTTACAGCCGTGACCTTTTCTATTCTAATTCACACATATAAGTCTAACCATATTGGCATCTGTTAAGCTATTTGCTGTAACAATAATCTTGCATCAGTAAGTTCCACAAGTTTACAACCTATTGTGCTGCACCAGTTTTATTTAAATAGATAAAGTCAAATTCTCACCTGCACTAAGCTGGAATGAAGTCAATCTATGCCATCAAAAGAGCTGGCCCAAAGTTTTAATTTCATCAAACGCCTCTTTGATCTTCTATTAGAGGAAAGGGAAAATAGAAGCACTTTATAACTGGAGGGGTTATGCCACATGTTTTATCTTCTTCTGCCTCTTAATCTTTCAGAGTGGAACTGTGCCGTCCCTTTTAACTGTTCCTGGTTTGAGACTCCCACTGCTGACTCTCTGGTCTGTACTAACCCTTGGGAAACCAGGGGAGCACCTCTTTGGCTTGACCTGCAGGACAAAGCTCCTGCTGGGTTATCCACAATGAGAGGAGGAGACACCTGCACATTGCAAGCAAGTCTTAGGAAAGGCAGCGCTTGGTTCCACACCTGCAGAGTGCCTTGCACTTCTCAGTGGTGTCAGGTGCAAGACAAGATTCTGCGCCACATGGACATGGCCTTATCTAATCTCCCTGTTCTCAGGTTAAGGAAGGACCTTATCCTGCCGTTTGCTCTTGTTACCAGGAGGAAACATCTTCTCCACACCTATGAGGCTTCACACGTGACAACAAACAAAGGCTTTACTGTGCGATACCCAGCAGCGTTCTCCTTACCTTCATCTTTAGTCCCTCTCTTGACCTCCCTGTGCCCCCTCAGATGAACCAGCTCTTGTGCCATCGAACAGCCCCTCTGCAGCCAAACAGATTTCCTGTCCATGTTCCCAATGTAATTTCTCTGTGATATGGCCTTTGGGTTGAAGAGGAACCTGTGAAGGTTCCTGGAAAAGCATCTTTATGCCTCCACTGTTGGCTGGGCCAAGAAACACCATATGAGAAGGCGTTTTTCCACTTAGACTCCTGTCTTTTATACTTTTTTTTTTTTTTTGGTGTGAGAACAGTCTCAGCTACCGAAAGGGTCTGAAAGCTCAAACTAGGTCAATGTGCAATGATTGCATCGTTGGATCGCTGCCTTGGTGATATGTATCTCACGGAGGACAAAGCCACGTTGCCTTGGCAGGCCTCTGAGCTATCATCCAAAGCTGATCGTTTTCTATCTCCACCAGCCAGGGCTGGATTTGAAACCCCAGGCAGTGATGGATGCATAAGCTGCCTACGCAATAGAACAGCTTACCCTGGAGCCGCAGGAATCCCCACACTGGGCTTCGAGCGAGGAATTTAATCGAGTTGGGTCTCCCTCATCTTCAGGAGTGACTCAGGCCAACTGCTTGAGTGGAAAGTGCGAACAGGCAGCCACGAGCCAACGTGGCCGAAAGGGAAGTTTTGTCCTTACCCCTGTTAATTAGAGCTTTGCAGAGCACTGAAGCATGAGGGTTTATAACCTTTCCAACTATTGCTTCTGGGTTTCTCCCAAGGCTCTGCAACTCAGGGTGCTGGTGTTACAGTGCTGTTCCTGCTCCCTCCTGGAGCCCTCGGCTCCAGCGCAGCAATCACCTGCCATGGCACAAGGCATCAGCAAGCCCAGCCAGAGGTTGTGCAATAAGCTCTTGGAAACTCTGAAAGGTTAAACAGAAGAAGGGCTATGAAAGTTGTGTTTCCAACCCTCCGCGTCTCCCTGGGTGCCTTTGAGTCATGTTCTTTATGGCAAGGCAAAAAACCCAGAGCTTTTAATTCAGGCTCGCTGTGCTGCGATCAACCCAACGTTAGGAAGAGGGCACTGGGTTCCCTTCTGCTTTTATAGATCCTACACATGGCCATGCAATATTTTTCCTAGAAGCTGTTAATGGGGACAGGATGTAGATCTCAAGAAACACTGATTTTTGGCATCTGACACCAATGCCGAGTTGCAGCCTTGAGCAGAATTGAGGAGTGGAAGTCCCGAGGACCTAGTGTTGGAAACTCGTGTGCACTGCACCCAAGCAGTCAGTGCCAGTGAGTTCTGTGGGTACCACCCGTCTGAACAACCGGTACACCGTCAGGGCCAAAGAGAGAATGAAGACAAAATCCCAGAGCATGGGTGGGTAGTGGTCTTCCACACCTCACCCAAAGTCTTACCCAACAGAGGGGAAACCCCCTTTAGTTGACATAAATTAGTGAAGTGTGATCCAAACTCTACCTGCTGACTCAGTATTGATTCAGCATCATCAAACCCGCTCTCACTGTTGATGTGTTCTGCGCTCCTTTCAGCTAAAGCTGAGCTAAATCTGCATCTCCAGACGCAAAACAGGTAAAGTCAGGCTTAGTTAATTCATTTTAAATAACTTTGACATAAGTGATTTTTTCTTTGTCTAGGCAAAAGCAAGAACAGACTTGTTCATGGTGTGTGAGACCATTGCCAGGCATCCACCTGGAGCAGCAGAGGCTGTGACAAGAGCATGCAGGCAATTACCACGCAAACGTAGCTGTGACCCACAGGAAGACCCTACCAGCCAAGAGCTGGGAGTTACTCCCTGCACGGGAAGGAAAATCCATTGCAACCGTACATGAAGTGAGCCTGCAGACTGAAGGAAGGTGTCTGCCACTTGGCTGTGCAGCAGCAATCAGGACAGAAGTCCCTGGCTTGTGAAGTTGTCAAACTGTAAAGTTAATGAGGTAGAAATGAGAGTTCGGTGCAGGCGTCTGAATGTTCAAATTACTCCCCAACGGGTTTACCCTCCTCTTATTGCAGCCTGCGTAAATGAAGTGACTAAGGGTCTCCTTGGACTCCGGCCAACTCGCCACTGCTGCTGCAAAAGGCGCGCGGTCTTGTTTTGCAGATTAATAAATACCAAGTTGCTGGTGAAGGAAGAACATGTGGTTTCTAAGAACTAGACAAGCAGGAAAAGCAGACAGACATTACACTGCTCCTTGTCCCGGCGAAAAAATAAAAGCCATACAAGCCATGCGTGCACAAACACTCCTCCGCCAAGCACGGGAAAGCTGTGTTGGTGTGAGACAAAGCAGCGGTGTTTCGAGGAGGCTGGGGCATGCTGGGGGAGACCTGGGCTCAGGTGCTGGGTGGAAAAGGTTGGAAACTTTTGTGCTTTGCCACTGAAAGAGAAACTTAAAGTGGATGAATTTGATTGGAGTTGAGTCCTGCTTTACCTGTGTGGAGGGACAAGTTAATGAACACATGCTGGCAGGAATCATAGAACGGTTCGGGTTGGAAGGGGCCTTAAAGATCATCTACTTCCAACACCCCTGCCATGGGCAGGGACACCTTCCACTAGAGGTTGCTCAAAGGTTTATCCAGCCTGGCCTTGAACACTCCCAGGGATGGGGCATCCACAGCTTCTCTGGGCAACCTGTCCCAGTGCCTCCCCACCCGCTGTGGGAAGGATTTCTTCCTGATGTGCCATTTCCATCTTCCTCTTCCCGTTTAAACCCATTACCCTTGTCCTGTCACTCCCTGCCCTTGGAAAAAGTCCCCCACAGCTTTCTTGTAGCCTGCCTCCTCCTGTCCCCGCCAAGCATTGGAAGGGGCTCTAAGGTCTCCTCGGAGCCTTCTCTTCAGCGGGCTGGCCCCCCCCAACTTTCCCAGCCTGTCCCCATGGCAGAGGGGCTCCAGCCCTCAGAGCATCTCCATGGTCTCTTCTGGACTCGCTCCAACCGGTGGAGAAACTACCTGGAGAAGGAAGACCTTCCCTTTTGGTACTGGTGAGCGGGTGGCTTCATAGCGAAACTCCCAGTACGCATAGGTGTGCCTTCACTGGAGCCCAAGGACAGAGCGAGTAACACTGCAAGTGGGAACAAAATCAAGAGGCTTATGCACTGTGGAAAGGTGAGGGATAAATTGAGACATCTGCAAACAGCCTTGCTGGCTCAGTAACGCGTACATCCTTTTGGGAGCCCCTCCAGCTGACCTGCAACACTATGTTGAAGTGTAGTAATATTAATCGTAGAGAGCAAGCCATAGAGCTAATCCCACGGAGACATTCGTGTCTAAGGCTTGTGACTGTGAGGTTTTGTTTCCCCAAATCCCTCCAACTTCACCTAGAGAAGTGGGTCATGGTCCTAAAAAGAATTAGGCCAGACCTCTGTGAGCAAAACCGAAGGAAGAGAAGAGCACACACTGCAGATTTTGAATCATTTTCCTAATTGCCAGAGAACCTAGCGAAACCTGGAGCTTGGGCTTTCGTGCAGCTTGAAGTCCCAACATAACCAGAAAGTTTAGAGATGTGCTGATGATATCCGTGAGCTCAGTGAAACGCACTCCTCTTGAAATTAATTATTTCAAATAAATCCTGTCTGTCCTTCCTTACTGCTGAAGAGATGAGGGGCCCCGTTCCGAAGCAGGGCCTCAAGGAACAAACTATTAGCTTGGAGGATACCAGCAAGTTCAAAGGAATTTAAAAGTGGGAACAAGGTCTGGAACAAGCCTTTCACTACTATTAAGACTGCAGAACTGATCTAGTTAGGTTAAAAAGAGGATTTGGACCCCATTGCTGTGACTCCTCCACGCCAGAGGAACTGGTCCATATGTCAGCTTGGATAAAAGACATCCCAGCAAACCCAAACCATTACCGACGTGCCGATCGTCGTCTAAACCAGGCCAGACTCTCCCTGCTAACATCTGTACGCTCTGCCTTATCAGCACCATCAAGTTTTCTATACTTAAGGCTCAAATCCATCCCAGTGCACGTTATTTCGATAAGGAAGCATCTGTTTGGATCCTGTATGGTATCCAGTGCGCAGGGAAACTCGTGTAATGGCAGCCCAGGGGCTCTCTGCTCTCTGCTGATGACACATACAGCAACGGGGAAATTGTGAGGATCAATTTTACACCTAATCTCACATGAGTTAAAGTTTTCTAATGGAACACAGTCCCACTGCATGTCACTTACAGCTGTTTCCTTTATTTTGTGACTTCCAAAATTGCCGGCTTGCGACTTTAGGAAATTGCCAAGCTGCGACGTTGGATTTTGCCGATTCACACCTTCCAAGAGGCTTTGGAAAGGTTCCAGGGAAGCTCTGCGATGGCTCTGGGAAGGCTTTGAAGCATCTTGTTGGAAGTGGGGATGTCTGAGATGATTCTAGAATGTGTCCAGGGCAGCTCTCAGACACCTCTAGGATGCTGCAGCAGCACCCTGAAAATCCACAGTCGCAACTCCACTTCGCAGCGTTTCCACTTGGCAGCGTCAGGAGCCTGGGACTGCAAAATTCACATTTGTAACTCAGGGAATCAGAAAGTCTGTGATTTACCATGTTTCTTTACCAAGAAGTGCTTTTCCCCATTTCTGGACCATCTGTCCTCACCTTGGACACCTTTCTTTGGGGGTCTTTCTGCAATATCAGTCCTGGCTGGTTTACGTCTTCCCACCACCCACTTCTGCTGCAAAGAAGGAGCTGAAGCACAGCCGATCCGTGCCATTAATAGTGTGAGATGTTCGCAGAAAGCCCTGCTAGCCCCTACGTGCACAGGCTGGGACGGCTCGTTCCCACCTCCCCAGACACGTCTTGGTGTCTGTCTCGTCTCGCAGGGCACAGAAACACGAGATCTCGTTCAGGGGGAGAATAATGTATTTCCAGAGCGCAGATGGGTTTACGCGCTGCAGGGCAACACTCTTTTCAAAGGGGTAGCAACAGCTCCTGTTCTGCAAACCTTGACTTTATTAGCTCCCACTCCAGAGCTGGAACTTGGGGTTGGGATGTTTTTTTAAACACAGGTTAAATGCTGCAAGGAAGCGAAGCGCTGCTCCTTCCAGCTGTCCTAATCTTCGGAAAAACAGCACAGCGGTTTCTCCCTATTGCAATAACTGAGACTTGTTTCTGCTGTGTCCAAAGCTCGAGCTTACGCCATGTTCCCAACTTTACATGCCAAAATCCTCATTTACCCAAAGATTTGAATTAGGCACAGTACGCATCACCTTCTGCCTCTCCAATGCCTGCATTTTTCCTGTTTTCCTACCAGGGCCTTTCATCCAGGCTGAGCCACCAGGAAAAATGTGAGCTGCCTCTCAGCTCCTTGGCTCCGCTGTATGGATGCTGGGATTATATTGCAGATGTTGCCTGCTCTGAATGTGTAAGGATACTACATGGTGGTGTCACAGCTGGACATCCCATTAATGGGAACAATATTTGGTTTGAGCCGTTTTAATTGAAACCACGGCTGTAGCAGCATGTATTTTTTTCTTAATCGTACACAAACGTGTTCCTCTCGGCCCTCCCCGCCTCCTGTGCGATACTTATTGCTCTAAGACATCTGGTTTCACAGTTCAACAAGCACAGGCGTATTTCCACCATGTAGTTCTTCGCTTGTTGACAGGGCAGAATTTTTTAATATGGGGTTACTATCATCCAGACTTCCTCCACCTCCTCATTTATGTGACGGATACCTCTAAACAGTCCCTCAGCTCCTCCATCTTCAATCTGCTGGCCCAGTTTTATTAGCTCGCATACACGACACCTCGATGTCTGATTTCCCGCTCTCCGCCCCTCCCAGGTGAAATCCAAACCCCAAACGTGAACCGGACCTAATATTTTTTTTGGTTCCCTTTTGTTAAGGTCTGTCCCATCGTAACAAGGCCAGCAGCTTGCAGCCCCTTCATTTTGCAAGTTATTTTCCAGTGGATATAGGAGCAGGATGAGTCCCCTCCCTGTTTCCAACCAGGGCTGTAGGACAACCCAGAGCAGAGCAGCTCTAGGATCTCAATCTGTTTTCTCTATAGCCTTAGATTTTGCACAGACATTACACTTTGTGAACTGCTTTGGTACCTGTGTGAGAACGAGGGGTACTACCAACTGCCAGGGCATTTTGGGCTTCAGCATTTTGCAACACAAACAGTTGCTTCACTCTGTGCCACTGTCACCAGCTTTGCTGATGTCCAAAAATAAAGCCCCTCTCGGTGGTGATGCCTTTCTCTGCAGGGCGGTCTCCAAAGGGGAATTGATTTGCAAGGGGGGAACCAGCCTTTGCAGGGATGTACTTTTGTCCCTGGGATAGGGACCCGTGGCACTTGCCCCAGGACACCCATCCAACATCCCTCTTCACTTCTGAACATCAGAGAAAAAGCAGCTTTATCACCAACACACCCCGAAACGCACACCTCAGTCCCTCCCAGAGTCACGTTATCTCCCACCGCAGCCCCTAATTTGTGCCTCATGCAGCCGAGGAAACCTGCACCAGCAGCTCCACCCCGGCTCTCTCCCCAGCATCCTGGAGCTGCTTCCAGTCTTTCCCCAGACACTGATCGGAATGGCATCACACGGTGTAACTGTGATATCTCCTGTAGTCACCCACTTTGGAAGGTTCTCTCCAGGTACGAATTAACCCCTCCAGTGCTGGACAAAGCATCAGCCCCTCTGTAGGGGCTGAAGGTGGGGAGGTGACTGGAACCGGGCACAGGGAGTGTGACATGAGCAACATGTAGACTGCGAAGATGGAGTTAGTTTATGTAGATCACAGAGCAGAAGAGAAAAGGCAGAGTTCATATTGCCCTGGGCTGGAGGGAGCGCAGGGGCAAAGCAAGGACTGCAAACCAGGAGTCCTCACTCTCTCCAAACCATCGTTTTTCCCCAGTCTGGAGCTGAATATAAAATAACACCAGCAGACCCCCGTTATCTAAATTCATCCACCACCTAAGAGGGGTTTAAGCCTGGCTCACAGGGGTTTACTTTCACTGGAACAATTGCACCTGCTTGTCCAAAGTGTGAATTCAGCTCTTTATTTTCTTTTGGGGCTTTATTGTATAAAAAAAAAGGCAAAACTCAGGAAAAAAAAACTATTAGGTAAGGCAAAAACAAACTTACTTTTATTCTCAGTTACTGGAAAATAAGTTTTACAAACTATCTCTTGCAAAGGACTTGTTTTCAGCTAGTTTATATAGTAGCTTTTGTTCACATAAAAATTTAGAAAGCTACTTTCCTCTTCTCCTTTCTCCCCCTCCAATACATAAGGGAGGTATTACAGTGTGAAATATATCTACCGCTAGCAGGGCTGTGTTGTGAAGCTAAAATGAACACAGTAAATTCTGAGAAGGAATTTGTTTAACCTATAACCTTAAAGTAATAAGTGGAGTGCTAAATGTTTTGGCTCACACTGATATATTTTTATAACACTTGGCAAGGCAGCTCGGAGTCTGAAAGAAAAACTTGAGCGCTGGAGAAACAGCTCGCTGCCTCTACATCTCCGGGAGACGGAGTCTTGGCCCGGCACGGACCCCATCCCTCCACACAGGCACCCGGAGCACACGTGTGGCCACATGTGCACATATATGTGCACGCGTGTGTGCCCGCAGCGGCCGCGGGAGTCGGAGTGCGGTGGGATGGTGAAGCCGGTGTGGCTCAACCCAGCGCACCCCATCCAGCCTCCCTGGTTCAAGTTGCATTTGCTTTTTTTAATTTAATTAAAATCCCTCTGGAGGGTTTCGGAGAGAGCCAGGGCACCCAGAGCCGGTGCTTGAGGTGGTGCTTGGCAGGGGTGGCTCAACCTCGGCGGTGACCCCAATGCTGCCCCGCTCCCCCGTCCCCCATCTGCTGCCGGGAGCAATAATTACCCTCCTCCCTCCAGCACACAAACACATTTTCCCAAAGATTTAAGGGGGCTGCAATACACAGGCCTGGTTTTCCTTCATTAACACCCGTCTGACATGGATTGCAATAACATCACCCCCTGCCCGTGCCACCGCCAGAGCTGAGCAGCGGGAGCATGGATGCTGCCAGTGTTTTGCCATCAGCTCCCTCCTGCCCTGTGCCAGCTTGAGCTAAGGCGGGGGTGGCGGGCAGAGGACAACGCGCTGACCTCAGCTCCCCCAGTGCTCCCTCAGTGGGAACCCGGCGTGAACTGCCCTGGAAGCGCTGAGCAGGAGTTTGCACGGCCAGGATTCGGCCCATCGCCTGGCTGGGGTCCAGGGTACAGTCTAGCCTGAAGCCCGCCTGTATACTTTGGTGGCAAACCCACGCGCCGCAGGTTAAAGCAAATCCTTCTTTCCAGACAACGTCAATCCTGTTGCATCTCAGCCCAAGGTGATATTTTTCCTGGGGAAGGACCAAGGACGCGGCATTTGAGCTGGGCTGCAGGGCCATGGTGAGGTGCTGCTGCCGGCTTGGGGCAGAGCTGGCAGGGAGCTGTGGGGGAATGAGGGGGCTCTGGCTCCAGATTTCCATTTCTGGGGGTCTGCACAGGTAGGAAATGAGGGGATCTCCCATCTGGGAAGACCCCAAGGACCACAGGCAAGCTGGATTCTGGGCAAGGCACTGGGGGAGGTGGTATCCACATTATGCAACAGACAGGAAAGTGGATTTAGGGGGTAGCAGATCCATGAGCTTTCCCAGCCCTCCAGTGGGATATGCAGAGGGATCACAAAGGAGTCTCAGCTGCTGGTGCTTCCTTGATAAAGAGTAAAGGGTCTGCACTCAGCTCGGGGCAGCGCAGCTCCCCTCTGGTGCTGGGTGCTGCCAGCCACCCCCTTCACCTGGGGAAACAGTATCTGACAAAGACCCTTCACCTCCTCGGTTTAAATACATCTAGTGGTCCCACAGCTCTGAGCATCCATGCCTCATCCATGCAGGACACTGCCCTTGGGAATTAGAAAGCATTAATATGCTGTTTTTAAAGATAGGGAAACTGAGTCACAAGCACTGACTTTCTCCAGGGCTCATGGGAAGCCTGTGGCAGGCCGTGTGTCTGGACAGCTTGAAGTGAGGTGGGTGAGAAGCTTGACCCAACTCTGTCAGCCCACTAAAGCTCACGGGAGACAAGGGAGGACCCTCTTCTGAATAGGGGTATTTCCCCTCCCATTAGCAGCCCCCCAGGGAGCAGGGACAGCGGCAGCAGGGATGTTTCATGCCCCTCATCCTCCTCTTTTTTTTTTTTTTTAATTTGACATTATTAATCTCTGGGGGGTACAAATAACCTTGTTCACCCCTTCCCTGCCTCCACCTCCCAGGTCATTGACTGTGGATTAATATTTGCTAGCTCGTTTGCACAGTAGCCTGTAGATTTTCAGCCTCCGTGCTGGAATGATGTTGACTTGCAGAGAAATTACAGGGGCTTTACCCCAGTACAAAGCAAACAGTGTGTGCTGTAATCAGACTCAACACCTCAGCAAATAATGAAAAGAGATATTATGTGGCTATAATTTCCACGCGGGATTAGGTGTTTGTCTTGTAATGCATTCAGGTGCCGCCGGGTGTATAACCGAGTGTGTAATTATGGTCATCAGGTTAAACAGAGGGAGCAGGAACCCGACCGGGGTTGGGGCGTGCACACATGGGCCCGACGGTAGCTGTTAATTTGCAGCTATGAATGGCTCTTACAGGTCCTGGGTATTTCAGTGACTCAGCTTCTATTTATGGATCCCAAAAGCAGAGCCTGGTCCAGGGGGTCCGTGAGAGCCTTTCCAGGGCTCTGCCCTGAGCCCCCTTCAGTTTTTGCTCATCTTATTTTGGGGGTAAATCAGTCACACGCTGTGCCCCTGGCTGGCACAAAGACACTTCGTCACACACCAGGAGATGGACATCGTTTGTGTTAGCCCCAGGGTGGGAGAGCAGGGGGTGACACTGCCATCCCAGAGACACATCCCCAGGATGACTCCTCACCCTTCGGGTGCATTCTGGAGGGGTGTAGAGCACCAAGTGGGAAGGTCTGATGGGATGGGAGCACACACTAAATTTCCTCCTGAATCGGTGCCTTGTTCCCTCAAGGTTGGAGAGGGACCAGCCTGATTTGCCCTGGCCAGCCAAGAGCCGACAGCTATCCCTGGAAAAACCACCAAAGGCACCCAAGGCAGAAATGTCCACCCGCAAAGAAAAGGGGGGGTGGAAACCGGCTCCTGCCAGCAAACCCCAGTAGGGTCCATCATGGGACAACCAAAGCCCAGAAATGGGAACCAGGCAAAACTCAGACTGGGAACACGGATTGCTTTGGGCTGGGAAGAGGTGTTAGCTGCTGTCAGAGACCCCTCAGAGAAGCGATAGAGTCGGCACCTCCGGATGGATGCAGCGCATGGGCTGCTGTTCTGGCAGCAAGGTCCCAGCAACACACACCCTCTTGGCACAGTACAGGGATGACCTGATGGTACCTCATGGCCAACGAGATGCCCCAGCGCCACCCGGCCTCTGGCTCTATGACCCAGTGAGTTTTCCCCTGCATGGGCTGAACCCACCCAAGGAGCTCAAACCAGTGATCCAGTGTTCAAGCAAAGACAGTTTGTCTCTCCTTGTGCCCACGCAGGGGACAGGAGCTGTGGGGAGAAGGTGGCTCCCAGGAGGCTCCAGGGAGAGGAGCAGCTTTGCAGAGGAAGGAGCATAGCACGGCAGCCATGCTCAGCTCCCAGCACATGTCCTGGGTAGGCAGAGCCGGGCAGGAGCCCAGCTGCCGGGAGCAGGAGGAGGCTGGAGGGGAAGGCTGGGCTGGCTGCCTGCCCGGGAGGACAGGGCGCCTGCCCAGGCTCTGGCACAGAAGCTGGAGGCTGAAGGGATGGTTTGCAGCCCTAGCAGCTGCCTGGAGCCATCCTGCTGCCCAGCCTGGTCATACCCCATGGGAGAACAGAGCAGTACACCCTTTTAGCACCCCCAGGGCATTCCATGCTTTTCCCTGCCAACCCAACCCCATCATGGGTGTTCCCCTGTGCAGAGATTCCCCCAAGCACTGTGGGTCAGTGCCCACAAGGAGAGGGGTCCACAGACCCCCCACCACCCTCAGCCACCTCCGTGCAAGGGGAGAAGCCGGGCCAAAACGCCTACGCCGTGCTCCCGCCTTCCCCGAAACGGAGTCGCGGCTTATTATAGCAAATGTTATTGCAGCGGTGAAAAGAGGCTGCATCCAGGAGCAGGCAATATCCTGCCTGAAATGTTCAGGGACCTCTGCCATGTGCACATTCTTCCACGGCATAATTAGGGTGGCAGGCGCTGGCGACAAGCACGCAGTCTACTCGGGACGGGGCTGT
Source organism: Eurypyga helias (assembly GCF_000690775.1). NCBI lineage: Eukaryota > Metazoa > Chordata > Aves > Eurypygiformes > Eurypygidae > Eurypyga > Eurypyga helias. The sequence goes on from NW_010225108.1 coordinate 111,798, forward strand.
TGGTTGGGGTTGGGTTTTTTCCTTCACTTTGCAGGAGATTCACCTCAGATGGGGAACACACTAGTTTATTGAACACAGAATGTTCCAGAGGAAATCATTAAAGTGGGGTGGAGTGACAGAGCTCTCAGTTAATGTCACCTAAGAGAAAAAGGGCTTCCAGAAAGGAAGAATTCAGGAAAGCCCTAACGGCCCCACATGCTCTCAGTGAGAAAAAGGGACGTGAAGCGGATGCTCTCCCAGGGAAAGGCTGCAGCAAACCGATGGTTTTTGGGACTGGCACAAGTATAACGTAGCGCACTCGGTGCGGCAGGAGGGACACAGAGCCTTGCCGTGGCAGAGGGGACGTGTTAGCCAAGCCATCCTTGTGGCTGCCTCCAGCCAGGGATGCAGGTACTTGGGGGAGTTGCCCCACATCTTCCGAAGGCTAAGCCTTGGCCACAACTGTATTTTCAAATTAAAAGTTTCAACTTATCTCTTTTCAGTGCGGCAAGGGCTCTGATTTCAGGAGAGCCTGCACATCCCTCCTCATCGGAGATCCATGCTTTTGGGGAGGTTTTACAAAAAAGCATTCCTACAGCATCATTCCCTCTGAGCACCCTGGAGCTTGTTGCCCATGAGGGACACAGTCCCAGCAAGCCTGAAGGTTTGCTGGTCGGGACCCCAGGCTCATCAGGCTCCATCGGCTCTGGATCAGCCCCCCTGGCAGCTGCATCTGTCTTATCTCCTCCATGCAAAGTCCCTGCTGCTTCCTAGGGGATGGCTTCAGTCCTTTCCCTTAACAGAGATGTGAGCAGCATCTCATAGGAAACTGGGATTCATACTGGGAGTGGTCTTGGGACCATTTGCAGGGCTGGGGCTGAGGGAAGATCTGCAAACCTTTAGGCCTGCTTGGACTGTCCCCTTCATGGGCAACAAGCTCCAGGATGCTTAGAGGGAAGGATGCTGTAGGAATGTGAGCGGTAGTATCCAGATGTTCAGTGCCCTGAAACACTCAACGAAATATCTAATAATAATTCACTATTTAAGATTAGTTCCGTTGGGGAAATGCAGACTTTTAACCCAGACTAAATAACCATAAAGCGCATCTCCTTAGATTGCAGAAGAATTAAAGAGTTTAGGGGGAAAAATTAACTACTGAGTAGGCTTGTGTTTGCTGAGGATGTCTGGAAATAATTCTTCATTCATTCCACGCTAGGTGGGTATATGGGGGAAACCCTGAGTGCTGTCTTTGGGTGTCACGTTAAAGCATACATTCAATATTTAGTTGTTGTTTTCCTGTTTCCTCTCTAGGGTGACCAAGTCCCTAGGGAGAAACCTCCACAGCTATTTTGGAGCCCAAGGATGTGATTCACTTCAGGCAACCTCTACAAACAATAACGTAAGCGACTGTCATGCCTGTCCCTAGGGAGCGGAGGAAACCTGTCATGCTTTAAGCTCCTTGGTGGACACAGCAATTCTCTCCCAGCATCCACACGTGTGGGTGCCACGGTACCACTGCCAGCATTTGCCAGGCTGATACTCCAAACTTTAGCCCGAGCTGCGTGCCAGTCTGGGGACTTCAACTCACTGGGAGCTGATTCCTTCCTGAGCATCCATCCCTTTTGCCTACCCCCTTACAGCCGTGGTCTTGCCTTCCCCTTGCAGCAGCCTATCCCACAGAAAAATAGCACAAAACAACATGAAATATATGTCCCAGAAAAAAAAGGCTGTGCCTTGGCTAGAAAATGAATAGCCACCTCCCAGCTCTGTGCCAGGCGGGTTTTCTGTAAGAGCTCTGGCAAGGAGCAGGGACAGTGAGGCCATCCAGGGCTCGGCGGCCCTGGAGCAACCCGGCACAGCGGGTCGCCCTTTCAAACCGTCTCCATGCCCCAGCCTGGGCTGAGGCTGAGCAGGAAACCTCTTCACAGCAAAGCAGGAGGGATATTTATTACCACTGTCAGGATTTGGGAGGAAAAGAGTGGCAGCAGAATACAAAACCCAAGCCCAGGGTACAAAATCCAAGCCCCTGGGAATAGGGAGATTAAATAAAAGGGCTGTGTCCCACAGGCGAGAGCCCACCTCTGCCTCCCGCTCCTGAAGGATGGGTTTCTGGCCCTGCTACCTGCGTGGAGAAGCACTGTAGAAGCAGAAGCAGGGTCTACAACTTGGCCCGTGGCTGCTCCTTGGGCTGCCATCCAGCATCCCTCTGAGCCGCGGCATCGGCTGACCTGGGTGCCGTTGTGCCGAAGAAGGGGCAGCGGGCAGGGACAAGGCAATTAAAAAGATGTCAGGGTTGGGTCCGTGTTCCTCTCAGCTTTCACATCTTGCTTTCATCCCATCCAAAATTATTGCATCTTCTGTGGGCAAGGAGCAACCGGTGCCCGGCTCCCTCTCCATATGCAGCTGCACGGGGCTGTCTCCTTCAGGAGGAGCCAGAGAGACGTGAGTAACGGGACCGCAGCCGCCCTGGCCCCATCTGTGCCGGGTTTGGCTGACACGGTGCTCCCTGAGACCCTTGTCCCAGCAAAAAAACAGCGACACACCCCGGGGCAACAGCCAGCACCCACTCGAGGACATGCAGGCAGAAAGGACGTCTCTGACGGCGTGCTGGGACCTTGGGCATGGGCCAAAGGGTTTGATGTGCTACAGGCAGAAAAAGTTCTTCCCTGTTACATAAAGCAACATCATCACGCTTGATAAAAAGGCAGGGGCTGCTGGAAATGCACGGATTAGTCATGAGAGAGCGGGTTTGGGGGCCTGCGGAGCCCCTATCCCAGCACAGCTCCGGCAGAGCGCGGGAGCACAGAGCTGCAGGGGATGCAGAGCTCTGGAATGACAGAAAGAGGATGTTAGTCAGCTAAAATCCAGGTATTTTCACAGAGGCAGCATGTAATTAATAGAAAAAGTGTAGCCAGCTCATTGCAGCAGATGCAGCTGCATTTGCACAGAGGAGCAGGATTTTAAAAAGTTGAAAAGAGCAAGCTTTAAGGTCCTTGTCCTTCAAACTCTGCAAATCCCTCGCGGGCCCAGCAGCAGAGACATCGATATCCACCAAGAGAGCTGTAAAACAATTCCCTCCCGCCCTGGTACAGTTCCAAGCAGCATCTACATAGAGCAAATGATGCAAATCAGTGCCCCTCTCTTTTGCATCTCATCTGCATGCCTCCTCCTGCACCGTGACAGTCTGCCCACGCTGCAGCCCTCGGCTCGGGGTGGTGGGGGCAAACGGGGAGCAAACACCTCAATGAGATGGGGATGGGAATAGGTGAAGGGATGGGGACGGGAATGAGGCATTGGTGCCTTCTCATCCAAGACAGAACCCAGCTTCAGAGCCAGAAACATCAGCTGCCATTTTCCTTCCTTGATTCCTCTCTAGGAACTGACACAATTCACCTTTCATCATCTTTTAAAAATGAATGGAAGTTGCAGGGGACACAGATTTCAGGAGAAGATCCCTGGGTCCGACAGGAGCGAGAAGGCAGGCAGCAGGCTGTCAGCCGTTCGGCAGAGACCACGTCACCTCACCATTCCTTGTGCCTGTGTGTTGGCTCCAGCATCCCCCCTCAGAGAAAAGACACAGCAGACACTCGCAGGAAAAAAAAGCCCCTTTGCTCTTGGAGCGGTCAAGCAGCTAGGAATAACTCCAAGGGGATCCTTAAGAACAACTGCTCACTGGTTCATTATCCTGGCTATGGGCCTGGGCAGCTCCTGAGAGCCGGGGTGGCTGCGGCGAGCTGCAGCGTTCTCAGCCTGCAAAGCCAGGAGCGAGGGGCTGCAGGAAGCACCGAGGAGGAGCCAAAGCACAGCCCCCCCACACTGAGAGCCCCCAGCCCCAGCGGGTGCAAAGGTATTCGCAAACCCTTCAGTCAGGACAAGGACACTGAATAATAATAATATGAATAAGAGTAATAAAACCCCGTTCTGAGTGTGATAGAGAAGCCGGAGTGTGGAAGAAAAGAAAAAATTATGCAAATAAAGCTTATCGGCTGCTCAGAATAACAAGTGAACTTGAGCTGGAAGAGGGCAGCCTTCCTGGGTAGTGGGGATTATTTACCCGTGATTTCCCTTGCAAATCAGCAGCGGGTTCCCAGAGCCGGACGCGCATGGGGCGATGCTCAGCACCCAGCTACGCCTCTCCCGGGGCGATGCTCAGCACCCAGCTACGCCACTCCCTGCAAAGCCCGAGGAGCGCACGCTTGGCCAAGCCTTCAGCTCTTGGCACTGGAATGCCAACTCTTGGGCAGGGTCTTCCCTCCGCGTTGCTTCGGGGGGTTGAGCCAGGTGCCTTACGGACACATTGTTTTTCTTTTTGTGGCCACGCTGCACCTGTGGAGCAAAGGAGAGTTCGTGATGTCCGCAGCCTCCGCTGAACAGGGAGTTGCAAGCCACAGAAGCGAGTTTACATTTTGGCAATTAACAGTGTTCATAGCCAGTTTTCTCGTTATTAGCGGGCAGAGCATCTGTCCTGTATCATGGAACAGCACTCGCCAACGGCCTTGAAATCCTGTGCAGTGAGGCCAGGGTCTCAGCAGGCTGGTTGTCCTGTTTCCTCAGCTCCAAGGGATCGCCCTTTATTGAATCCAGCTTCCAAGCAGCGTTCAGAGAGCTGTCTCTTCGAGCTATTTGGGTCTTACCCACGCTTTCCGGGCCAGGACTATTCCCATATGCATGATCCATGTGTTCCAAAATATTAGTGCATTGGAAAGGTCCTAACTCTATTTCACTCTGCATTTTCCAGACATTTATTAAAACAGTGAGCTGTGAAATTCTGCTGCGGATTCCCCCCGGCTCAATTTGTGTCTGGGATGGAGGAACCTGGAGAAGACCCATCCAGCACGTACCGGCACAGGGGACACCCTCACTTGGTGCTAACAGGATTCTCTGACACCGATCCCAGTGAGATTGGTGAAGACAAAGCGTTTCCCTTCTGAACAGTCAGTGCAGGACACAAGGAAACATCACAAATAGCCGGGGCCTCGTTGTCTCTGCAAGAGCAGAGTTAGTAGGACTCCAGGGAGCATCACCTCCCTTTTTAACCGAGTGTCCAGTTCCCAGCCCCAGCTCGCTCTGCAGTCTGCTGCTGTCCCGCGGGAGGAGCAGATACCTGGAAGAGGGAGCAGCGGTACCACAGGAGACATGCAGGAGACAGGCAGGCTGTCAGGATGGAGCCCATCCCAAAGCTATGTATTATCTTCCCTGTCCATGCTCATCCAGGCTTCTCAGAGCGGGATTTCGAGGTGTCACCCATTGGTGTCATCTATCACCAAGGGTTCCGGACCAGGCACAAAGGTGAAAGACCTCTGAGTTGAGGTTCCTGGTGGGCATACACGGTTTGCGGGGCAGGGAGTTCAGCAGAGGAGAACTTGCCCTCCCAAATCATGCTCCTGGTGAAGGACCTGCAGTGGGACTGTCCAGGAGCTCTCTTCCTTCTCACCCCAGCTCTGCTGGGGGATTTTCCATGGAACAGTAGGATGTGAGTCCTTGCAAGCAAGCATTCGGCTCCAGAGACACCTGGCCGGGGTGGGCAAGTGGAGCACAGCCACGGGCAATGCTGCGCTGCCAGCAGCACAGAGGAGCCACCACTGTGACTGGTATGAGAAACGGGGAACAAAATTATTAAGGCCATGTGAATATTTGGGGCAGAAGTCCAAGTCTGGCCAAGCTCAGTGTGCTGAAACCCACCACACCCATGCCCAACAATGCATATTCATTTTGGCATATGGGGGAGGGGGTGGAGGGCAGCCGCTCACATGCTTGCACTAGGACTTTGTTTCAGAGCATCATGCTGTGAGATGGGGACGTCCCGGCACAAACATTGTCCCATTGTCCCTCTGCCCCACTGCTCCCACACTCCAGAGCCGGTCTCCGAAGAACAGAAGAGGAGGTAGTTCAGGGTCATGTTTCCAACCTTGAAGCCATCTGCACTTCGTGAACTTGCCAAGTGCTCACCCCAATAATCTGGAAAAGGATTTGCACCACTGTTAAAAAAGTAGAGGCCAGCTTGTTACAGGGGGTTATAGTTTAATTTCGGCGATGTTTTCCCCAGGAGCAGCTGTAATAAAGAGCTTGGTGCTTCACCAGCCCTCGGTACTCTTGGGGCAGGTTCAGCTCCCATTATCCTTGTGTAAACCGTAACCTTCTCAATGTCAGTAAAGATGCTGCACGTTTGGAGCATCTTTATTAATGAAAATAGGTTTTGGCCTAAGATTTTTCCCAGCGAACCTTTCTCATGCAAATATGGCCATTTTGCACAGGCCTTGAATACCAAATTAGTACACGTTTTACTGCTCGGTCTCACATTTCCCCCACGTAACCCACACCACCCCGTCTGTCTGTGCTGAGTGCTGGCACACGGCTTTCCCAAGCCCCGAGACCCAGGGGCACATTCTGCTGGTGGTGACGCCGCTCGCTGCAACACCGAATGGCTGTTGTTACACCGACAGCAGTGTTGGCCCATCGGATGGGATGGCCAAGGGCTGCTCCCATGGGAATATGCAGCCATGGAAATTGGGAGGAGCAGAAAAAAATCAGGACACGGCCAGAAAGCCCACGAGGAGTTTTACTCCGGCACTTGGTTGCAGATGAAGGTGCCCGAGCATCACAGCACTGGGGAGGGTTTAAACCCCCAGGCTGGGTAAATGACCATTAGGCAGAAGTGCTGGAGGAGAATGGCATGTTTCTGTCACGCTGACCGTAGCCAAGGAGCGGAGCCTCGTGCCCCAGCCCCTTCAGGTGCTGGGCCAGGCCGGAGCTGGGGGAATTTACTTTTGTCTGGCTCCGGGTTGTGCTGATCCCGCTGCAGCTGGGAGGGGATTTCCCATCAGCTCCAACCCAGCTGCTTAAAACACTCTTCCACTAAGTGAGCTAATATTTCATGAATAAATTGAAGTGGTCAAGTCCCATTTTGTGCAGAAAGCAGGGTTCCCTGCCGATTAGCCTCCTTGGTGCTTTTGGGGATATAAATAACTTCACAGGCTCATTCTCTGTGCCTTTCAAAATAAAAGCAACATTCAGTTGATTTTTTTTTTTAATTTTATGCAAATGATCTTCTGTTCTGTGTTATTATGTAAACGAGCCAACTGAAATGGTAATGAGGGAACCCAGAAGTATGCATATATTAACTGCCGCTATAGAGCTTTACACCTACAGAAATGGCACTGAATTACATTTCGAAGGGAGGGACAGGTGTCCTGAGGGTGAAGATTTTACCCCAGGACTTGGTAACTTCTGAAATCTCTGTATATGAGTGCTTCTTCCCGTGGAGAATAGTCAAGAATTCAATTCAACCAGCAAGTCAACACTTCAGTCAGACATCACTTATTTTCAGTGTGGGAAAATGTATTGCGTTCTGTTACCGTCAGTCTGCCCGCATCCCACCTCTCGTACTCCAGGAAGTCTACCTCAAAGCGGAGTTCGCTCGAGTATAGAGAGCATCAGATAACCCACAATGAAGACCGAGATATAGGAATTTTTCCCCCTGTGCTCTCCATTGCAATATAGGAACTTACAGGGAAATCAACCCTACGGGCACTGCTCTAGGGCTGAGGGCAAAAGAGCATTTCTGGGCTCGGGTGAGCCCATGGCGTGAGGGATGTATAGGATGGTACACGCTACGAGCAACTTCTGGAGTGCTTAAAGCAGAGGCAAAGCCAATTTCCAGAGGTCATGCAGTCTCCAATGAAGGCCACGGCAAAACTGAATGGTGTCAGAGGAATGAAAACATTTCTGTTTCCTAAACTTCATCCTGGAGGCTGCTCAGCACGCAGCCCATGCCCAGCAGGGTCCTCTGCCTGCTCTCCCCCAAGGTGCCCCATGGGACACATCTCAAGCTAGAAAAACTGCTCTGACAAGTAATATATTCGTTTTCTACACTCTTCAAGAATATTCAAGGGTTTTAACCAAGGTGAAAGCATCCGAGTTTCTCACCTTTATAAACACCCTGAGAGAGCTGAAGCTTGGATCACAAGGGAACAGATGCCTCAAATCCTTCCTAATCCCCCTGTTTAGCAGTGATGTTTGAAGCGCTGTGAGGCGCGGCGAGCACCATTCCCGAGAAGGTAGAACAGATGTCATCTGCAGAGGTGCGTTAAGCTCCCGGTTGTGGCTGGACTGCAGAAATGCTGGCCAAAGTCCACCTCTGTATGTCTGTCCGTTATGACTATTTGGCTCCAGACACAGTGGACTGGACCCATAACATAACAACAAGGATCTGTTTTTCACAGTTTGTGAACTCACCACTGTGTCCGGAGCCTTAGTGAAATCCAGAGACCTCTTGAAGGCAATGGGAGTCTTGTCCTTGATTTTGGGGCACCTGGAAGTTTACTACCTGCAGCTTCTGTTTAACAACTAAATGAGAACCAGCAAATAATGGATAATTTGTTATATGAAAAACTACACCAAGTGCCTAGGTCTGATGCAAAAGCCCATGAAAGCCTTCTGCTGAGCTGACTGGGTTTTGGAACAAGCCCGCAGTGGTAATAAAAATAAATTCCTGTAATTAGGCAAAAGGGAAAAGCCAAAAGATGCTTTTGAGCTATTTAGGGCTCAAAATACGTGTCCTGGGGTTTGGGCTGGGTGGCCTTGAAACCTCAGGAAATCCCATGAGCCCATGGGAAGTGGGTTGTGGGGTAGCTCAGCTGTCCCTATGGGAGGGGATGGGAGAGCATCTTCTTCACCCTGGGCCTCAGACTACTGAAATGGTAATTCCCAGGTGAGCCGGGGTGCCCTGATCCTGGGCAGGATGAGGAGACATTACCCGGTTTGGGATTCGTCTTTCCTGATCCCGGTTGCTGGTGGCTGTCCAGCCCCAGCTCTGCCTTTCCCTAAGAAAGACGCAGGCATGGGTACAGCAGTCCTGTCCCAGCGGCTTTGCCATCCAAGATACCAATGTCATTCCAGGCTTTGCTACAGCCTTTTCCGCTCTCTGCCTTCCCTAGAGTGCATTTCCCCAGAGATCTAGGAATTTACCACTTGGAAGGCATGGCCCAAAAAGCAGGATTTATTGCTCAGAAACCAGGAAACACTGACTTTTAAGGCATGTTTAAACTCCATTTTTCACACTGGCATGTGATAGATGTCACCAGCATCAGCGTGAGAAGCGTATCAGGCCCCAACGTGGAGTCAGAGACAGGGACAAAATTCTGCCCAAAGTGAGTATTTCAGGTTTGGAGCTAGCAGGCTCTTTCCAGCCCAGACTGAGGTTTTTTGGGGTAGGCAGTGAAGCACCAAACAGGGAAAGGCGGCTGGTTATTCTTGCCATCACCTGGCATGTCCCATGACAATAATTGGGCAGAAAGCTGCAATTAGATAAAAAGGAAGACTTATTATTTCTTTTCAGAGCAAACAGCTCCGCCGCAAAGGTCTGCCACAGGCAGAGGCCGAGAGCAGAGCTGGGTTCAAAGGAGGGTTAGGCAAATTCATGGAAAATATGAAACTTCTAGGCATAGCATTGAGGCAATGCAAGTGTCACGCAGCTGATTGCCAGAGGCTGGCAGAGACCAGGGAAAGGGCTATTTTATACAAACTCAGGTTGTTTCCCTGGTTTGAGGGGGTTTTTGTTTGCATCTACATGTGCCTTTGCAGGATACACAGTGTGTCCTTTGTGAGGACATAGACCTCTGCCCTCTTCTGGTGCAGATACTTCCATCTTCCGTCTTTCTTCCAAGTAGATCTGAATATCTACGTAGTTTGGGGCTGGTTGTTTTAGCATTTCATTTTTTCTGGGGGGTTTCAGAGGATCTTTCCTGCATTCCCAGAAATAGAACACAAACATCTACTATTCGGATGTTTTGTTAAGTTATTTTCATTAAAAAAATAAACTTGCTTCCATCTGGGAATTTGGTTAAGTGTTTTAGATATGTTTTTAACTTCTCTGTATCCCATCATCAGGCGTGGATATCAGCCAACTATTCCAGGGCTTGAACACGCAGCTCTTAAGGGATGGTCGGAATCTGGCTCTGAAGCTCTCACCTGACTTGGTTCTGACAGACATCGCTCCAAGCTCCGCCTCCGCAGATCTGATTTCTCCCAAATGTTGAGAATATCTGGATTCATGCCGGAATTTTGTCTGCCTGGGTCCAGCTTTATCTCCATCTGGCGACCAGGAGTGGCTCTCAGAGCCAGCAGACCTTCTGGGATTCAGGTGGCCCCGGAGCAGCGAGAGCTTCAGAGGGACGGGAGCAATTGCTGGGGGACCTCAACAGCCTGGGAAATTGCTACCCACCCGCAGCGGGTCTCATCAGGGGCAGCACCAAATCCCTCCTGTGAGGAAAAGGAAGGATTTCTTTTTCCTGTTTGCAGGAAGAGGCAACTCACTGGTCTCGACTCGCACGTGGCTGACTGACGGCTCAGCACCAGGGCCCGAGAAGCCAAGAGGATTGCAGCCAGAGTGGTCTTGGGTGGCAGAGCAAGTGGTGGTGGCGTGTCCCAGCTCGGCAGGCACCAGCGCTCCCCAGCCGACCCCTCGTCGCTAAAACCAGCTTTTCCCTTTTCCTCCTTCCCAGCTGCAGCACAAACGGAGGAGCGCAAATGGCAGTATCGCTTTTTTTTTCTCCTTTCAGAGTGTTAAGAAGCTGAAGTCTCAGGACGAGCATTACAATTTCCAGTGGAACCAGCTACCTTGCCACCTTTTTTTTTATTATTTTATTTTTGTTTGACATGCATGCCTTTACTTTCCCGAATGAAGAGTGCCACTAACTACCTCTTAAAATAGTATTACAGAAGGGTTGTATTCTACTGAGAATGGCATTTTTTGTAATAACCCCATTTTCCTTTTCACTTATTCTTACCTAAAAAGTTTCAGATTGCAGCTCATCCATCTCCCTGACACCCAAATCCCCTCTCACGTTTTCAAATTCATATATATATTGTTAACCCATTATTAGCCCATGGTATCCAGGGAAAAAATAAATGAGAAGTGTAAGAAAGGGCCGGGCCATGAGCGGGGTCACGGGATGCATGTCAGGGTACATGAGTTTGGGCTGCTTGCTTTGGGGACACTTGCCTGCACAAGGGTGGCTGCGGAGCCTGCTTCCTCTCTGCAGCCTCTCTCTGCAAAGGGCGTTATGGGTACCCCTCGATGTCACCAGTGGAGGGTGACACCACTCATTCTCCCCCCAGATCTTGCTCCAGCACCTGGGGAGCAGCTTCCAGCCTGCCCACAGCACGTGGGGATGGGACTCGATCTGCTCCCAGCCCACCGAACAGGAACACTGAGGACTGAAGAGGAGGAGAAAACCGAACTACCCCTGCTGTTTTCTCCAGCCTGGACTGGAGGGGTTGTTTTCTGAAGGATGTGTGAGTGTGAGCTCGTCCCAGCAGCGGCCATGCATGCAGTGCTAAAATCTCCCCAACCTGAGTTCCTGGGGTGGAAGGAGAAGGACAGGGATGGGGTATAGCTTGGGATGGAGAGGCAGACCTGGCAACTCCGTGCTGCCCATGTGAGCCGGGACCAGCCTATCCCAGTCCATCTCAGCTCCCTCAGAAGCCAGCAGGAGATGGCAGGCAGGCTGCAGGGGCAGCTGGACAAGGGGCATCAGCGCTCGGCAGCTTTTGCTCCTCTATTCCTTGGGAATGGGGGAGTTCATCCGTGGCACGGCGCAGCCCCTCGGCTGGCAGCAAACATGCAGGGGCGCAGCTCCCCGGTACCTGGGAGGCAGGGAGGGATTCGTTGCTTGTGATTCAGGAGGGGGAAGGCATCCGTGCATCTGGCCGGGCGGCATCCTGAGGGCAGGAAGGAGGTTGTCTGAAACAAAGTTATCCTCTGTGAGCTTTTGAGCAAAGTTTAAATTGTAGTATTTCTTGTGTGAAAACCTCTAGGTTACGTGAAGATGTTGGCTTTCTATTTTCATCAGGCTGTAATGGATCACGTGCAGGAGAAAAAAATAAAGCTGTATGTTCATTAAAGTTTCCTTTTTTTCCCCTGAAACTTTCAACCAGCTACGTACAGACCTGACAGTGAACTGCTATTCCTATTTGTTATCCTCCTAAAAAGAAAAGTGCATTCCTCACCTACCCAATGTGCCGGGAATCATTCTCTTTTTTTACTCTTTCTTTCCCTTCTGTGTGTGTGGTTTTTATTATAACTCACAGGCAACTGCTTAACATCAACAACAACAAGGAAACTTTGGCAGAAGCCGCCTCAAAGGATCCGTGTGCGAGATGTTCAATGAACTTCCTAGCTACCAATAATTCCAGTTGGCTGCTTTTCCTTAAGCTGCATCCTCCCGGCGTCAGGGTGTGGAAGTGGTCAGTGCCCCATCGCTCGCGGGGGCTCCAGCAGCTGCACGAGGCTTCCCCGAACGGCGGCTCTTTGGCAACTGGGGGAAGTGGGGGAAGGGAAGTTTCTTAGTTCTTTTCCTTTTTCTAAATGAAGCTACTTCTCGCAAGTCTAAATATTTACTGCCGTTTCTGGACACACACAGACATACGCACAAAAATTAATAAAACTATCCATGGAGCGAGATTCTGATTCCCAATTATTTTGCCTTCAAGAAGTTAGGGGGAAAAAAAAATCCCAACTTTGTTTGTGCATTCTTATTGCAAACACAATGCCAACAATGGCTAAATAGACAGCATAATAAATAGCACCACAATGCTGACATAAAGGCCTTTCTGGTACTGCATACAAAATATAAACTGTGCCATGCCATTATTATTCCGGAGCCCTTGCTGAAACAGTGCAGTTGAAATTCCACCCCCAATGTGCACCTAATCAGCCATTCAGAGCCCCTTAATGACTTGTCAGTTCTTTGCCCTGCCATTTTCTGTCCAATTAATTCTTTTATTGTGCACCGGATAAAGGAAGACAAAGGCCTTCCATGCAATAATGAATCATTAAAATTCAGCAGCTCCTCTCTTGTGCTCTTGGCTCCTCACCAGCAATTCAGGCTGTTTCGCATTCGTTATGTGTGTGGTGGTTAAAATTCACTCTACCTCAAACAAGACCTTTCAAAATGCTTAACCCTTTCCTGGGTGAAGACCTCCATTGCCACATTGGGAATTTAGACATACACACACACCAAAAAAAGGAGGAGGAGGGGGATGAGCGAGGGGAGGAGAAAGGCAGGCAGAGGTATTTTGGGTAAATGTTTTAATATCGCGTCTCTGACAGTCACAATATTGCCTGCACACACATCCACAAACAAATACGGGGAGCAGGAGCTGATGCCAGCGCGGCTGCGAGAGCGGCCGGGCTGCAGAGCCGCAGCGGGACGGGCGTGTGGGTGCCATTGCCCCCACCCACGCCGGCAGCTTTGCATCGCTCTCCCTGGACCAACGCAGCCCCGGGAGCGCGTGATGGAGGCATGGAGGGACACCCTCTTATTTTGGATTGGGAGCGGCTTGTTTTTCATTCCTAATTGGTTTGAGATAAACTGAAAGAAGCTGGCTTTTAGACCTGAATAAGTGTGTACAACTGGCTTTTTTTTTTTTTTTTCCCCTAAATAAGGTCAAAACCAACACTGAGGAGAAGGCAGTGACACCCCG